>NC_012876.2:22209575-22287371 GCF_000003195.3 Sorghum bicolor | reverse complement strand
TATATATATCTGGTTTCTATAGTTATATAAAATCATATTTTCTCTATTATATATATATATATAAACACAACAGCCATATATATCCATGTCGGTTTGGATCGGATCGGAGTCTATACGTGGGGGCCGGATTGGTGGTGGACGGCGCGCCGGAGGTGTAGATGACCGCGGCAGCGGTGGTGGACGGCCGCGCGGCAGCGGTAGTCGATGGCGGCACTGGAGACGGTGGCGCGGCGGTGCTTGACGGACGGCGCGCGGGCACAGACGAATGGCGGCGGCGAAGACGAAGGGCTCTGCTCGACGAAGACGAAGGATCTGTTCAGATCCAGGGCGCCTGTACGTTTATATAGGGGCGGACCCTTTAGCACCGGTCCATCGCTGGAACCGGTGCTAAAGGGTCTTTAACACCGGCTGGTAACACGAGCCGGTGTTAAAGGGTGACCCTTTAGCACCGACCCGTGTTACCAGCCGGTGCTGAAGGGACCCTTTAGTACCGGTGTCAGCCACAGACCGGTGCTAAAGGGTCCTGCGCGCGCTAGGGCGGGCTCCTAAAATTTTGCCGGTTCTAAAGGCCCTGTTTTTTAGTTTAGGGTTTTTAAAGTGTTTACCTAGACAGTTTATATTATAAATTGTATAGTAAATTAAATATTTTGCATATTATTTTTTATACAGTGATATATTGTAATTTTTTAATGTACACATGAAAATTTTTAACCTTAAATATCTTGCTGTATTTTTATAATTTGCAATAATTTGTAAGAAATGTTTAGCATTTTGTTAATGTAAAAATATATTATTCCAATAAATTTACAAAAACTATATCCAATCAACTGGAAATCTATTTTCACATCATATTGACGTTAAACTTTTTATTTTTGTTATTTATTGCTCGGAATGCTAGTAGGGTATAGTTTTCATCAAATAAAAAATCTATTTATCAAATAAAAATATATATCTTGAAGAACACACCCTTTGACCGAACCCTAGATGGTCCCAAATAGAAAAGTCATGAATACAAAGTTTGTTACACTCATCAAGTTCTACATTTTGTCTAATGGTCAACTTTTCATTTGGAAAAGTTTGAACCACTGAATTTTGAATTTTCAGAGAATTCATTACCACGCAGCGGTTTCGGAACCATAGATGGTCTCGAATGGAAAAGTCATGAATACCAAAATTGTTCCACTCATCAAAATCTACATTTCATATATAGACCATTTTTGCATTTGAGAAAGTTTTGGGAAGGTGTATTTGAAAATCCACAATTGACACATATAGTTTCATATAGTTTGTGTGATATTCAAGATTTGGTAGGTATTGTTAACTTAAACATTCTCAAATGGAAAAGTGGTGTATATAAAAAGTTTAGATCTTGATGATATCTAACAACTTGGTATTCAAAATTTTTTCATTTTAAGTAATTTAGTTTGTCATTTGACCAAGTTTGACCAAAACTCGTCTTAGATTTTAAAGAAATGTGCTTAGAATTGGCTCAAAAATATCCAAATGGAAAAATGGACAATATATAAAATGTAGATCTTGATGATCTCTAACAACTTTATGTTCAAATTTTTTTCATTTGAAGTCATCAAATGGGCCATTTGATCAAGTTTGACCAAAGTCAAAACATTGGTTTTTACAAAAACACCCTTTGACCGAACCCTAGATGGTCCCAAATGGAAAAGTCATGAATACAAAGTTTGTTACACTCATCAAGTTCTACATTTTGTCTAATGGTCAACTTTCCATTTGGAAAAGTTTGAACCACTGAATTTTGAATTTTCAGAGAATTCATAGACACGCAGCGGTTTCGGAACCCTAGATGGTCTCGAATGGAAAAGTCATGAATACCAATATTGTTCAACACATCAAAGTATACATTTCATATATAGACCATTTTTGCATTTGAGAAAGTTTTGGGAAGGTGTAGTTGAAAATCCACAATTGACACATATAGTTTCATATAGTTTGTGCGAGATTCAAGATTTGGTGGGTATTGTTAACTTAAACTTTCTCAAATAGAAAAGTTGTGTATATAAAAAGTTTAGATCTTGATGATATCTAACAACTTGGTATTCAAAAGTTTTTCATTTTAAGTAATTTAGTTTGTCATTTGACCATGTTTGACCAAAACTCGTCTTGGATTTTAAAGAAATGTGCTTAGGATTGGCTCAAAAATATCCAAATGGAAAAATGGACAATATATAAAATGTAGATCTTGATGATCTCTAACAACTTTATATTCAAAATTGTTTCATTTGAAGTCATCAAATGGGCCATTTGATCAAGTTTGACCAAAGTCAAAGCATTGGTTTTTACAAAAACACCCTTTGACCGAACCCTAGATGGTCCCAAATAGAAAAGTCATGAATACAAAGTTTGTTACAATCATCAAGTTCTCCATTTTGTCTAATGGTCAACTTTCCATTTGGAAAAGTTTGGACCACTGGATTTTGAATTTTCGGAGAATTCATAGCCACGCAGCGGTTTTGGAACCCTAGATGGTCTCGAATGGAAAAGTCATGAATACCAATATTAAACATGACTTTATAGTTTGTTACACTCATCAAAATTCACAATTCTCAAATATAGTTTCATACAAAGTTTGTTACAACACATACATGACTTTATGTTAAGCCGACACAACAGTGAACTTCTTCTTGACGTATGACCCTTGGTTATGATTCTGCCGTAACCATGGAGTATCCTCATTGTTTAACAGAATGCTTGGGTCTTTGTTGACTATGAAGGGCGGAATTCGATCATCCCTTTCGTAATCGCCTGACATGTCTGACTTGTCCTCAATTCCGACAATGTTTCTTTTCCCAGAAAAGACAATGTGGCGCTTTGGCTCATTGATGATTGAGTGGTCATCATTTTTTCCTCTCTTTGGTTTCGTAGACTTATCTTTGACATAGAACACCTGACTCACGTCTGCAGCAAGGACGAATGGTTCATCTTTGAACCCACTATTGTTAAGGTCCACGGTTGTCATCCCATACTCCTTGTCGACTATTACCCCACCTCCGGTCATCTTCACCCATTGGCACCGAAACAAAGGAACTTTAAAATTAGCTGCATAGACTAGTTCCCATATGTCTTATATGCGTCCATAATATGTTTGTTTGTTCCCATTTGGATCCGTGGCATCCACGCGTACACCACTATTTTTGTTGGTGCTCCTTTCATCTTGGCCAATGTTGTAAAATGTATTACCATTTATCTCATACCCTTTGTACATGAGGACATGCCATGATGGTTTCTTGCCAACAAATAAAGCTGGTCATCAATGTTTTCATCACCTTGACATTTTTTGCGCAACCAATCGCCAAAAGTTTCCATGTGCTGATGCATTTTCCAAGCTTCATTCTTCCCGGGCCACTGGGACCGTAGGAAATCTTTGTGTACCTCAATATATGGTTCCACCAATGAGGAGTTCTGGAGAACTGTGTAGTGTGCTTTATTGAAGTAATCGTCTCCCGCACCAATATATGTTTTCTTCCCAAGTGTTCCCTTTCTGCTGAGTCTGCCCTCGTGTCGAGATTGAAGAATGCCAATTGGGTCAAGGTCTGGAATAAAGTCAACACAGAACTCTATGACCTCCTCTGTTCCGTAGCCCTTGGCAATGCTTCCTTCTGGCTGGGAACGACTATGGACATATTTCTTTAGGACACCCATGAATCTCTCGAAGGGGATCATGTTGTGTAGGAACACAGGACCAAGAATACGAATCTCTTTGATCAGATGAACTAGGAGGTGTGTCATGATATTGAAGAAGGATGGAGGGAACACCAACTCAAAGCTGACGAGACATTGAACGACATCATTCTGTAGAGTAGCTAGTTGCTCTGGATTGATTGCCTTCTAAGAAATTGCATTGAGGAATGCACATAGCTTTACGGTGGCTAGACGTATGTGTGGAGGTAAAATTCCTCTTAAAACCACCGGCAGCAATTGCGTCATTAGAACGTGACAGTCATGGGACTTCAAGTTTAGGAATTTCTTCTCTGGCACATTAATTATTCCCTTGATATTGGAGGAGAATCCAGATGGGACCTTGATGCTGCTAAGACATTCAAACATGCTTTCCTTCTCTTCTTTGCTCAGAGTGTAGCTAGCAGGGCTTAAGTAATGACGTCCATCATCTGTCTTTTCTGGATGCAGGTTGTCTCGTTCTTTCATGCGCTGCAAGTCTTGTCGTGCTTCAAGTGAATCCTTAGACTTCCCATAGACACCCATGAATCTGAGCAAGTTCACACAAAGATTCTTTGTCAGATGCATCACGTCGATCGCGTTGCGGACCTCTAGGACATTCCAGTAAGGTAGCTTCCAAAATATGGATTTCTTCTTCCACATGGGTACGTGTCCCTTAGCATCCTTGGCAATAGGTTCGCTGCCTCATCTCTTTCCAAATACCACTTTTATATCCTTGACCATTTTGAGTACATCATCCTCGGTTCGATTGAGAGGTTGGTTCGGTGGTCTGCCTTGCCTTTAAAATGCTTGCCTTTCTTCCGTAGTGGGTGGTTCATAGGAAGAAACTGACGATGGCCAAGGTACATGATCTTTCGACATCTTTTCAAAAATACACAGTCAAGGACTTCATAACAATGTGTGCATGCATTATATCCCTTGTTTGACTGGCCTCAAAGATTACTCAGAGCTGGGCAATCATTGATTGTTACAAACAGCAATGCTCGCAGGTCAAAGTGCTCTTGTTTGTACTCATCCCACACGCGAACTCCTGGTTTGCTCCATAAAAGTTGAAGTTCCTCAACCAATGGCCTTAGGTAGACATCTATGTCATTTTCAGGTTGCTTTGGTCCTTGGATAATCACCGGCATCATAATAAACTTCCGCTTCATGAATAGCCATGAAGGAAGGTTGTAGATACATAGAGTAACTGGCCAAGTGCTGTGACGACTGCTCTGCTCATCGAAAGGATTCATACCATCTGTACTTAAGGCGAACCGCAAGTTTCTAGCATCATCTGCAAAATCTGGGAATTCTCTGTCTATCGCTCTCCACTAGGATCCATTGGCAGGGTGTCTCAGCATATTGTCTATCTTACGGTCTTCTTTATGCCACCGCAACAACTTTGCATTATCCTTATTTCTAAATAGACATTTTAATCGTGGTATTATAGGAGCATACCACATAACCTTGGCAGGAATTTTCTTCCAATGACGTTCTTCACCCTCAACATCGCCAGGATAATCTCGTCTAATCTTATACCATGATGCCTTACATACTGGACATGCATCCAAATTCTCGTATTCCTCCCCACGGTAGAGGATGTAGTCATTAGGACATGCGTGTATCTTCTGGATTTCTAATCCCAAAGGGCAGACAACCTGTTTTGCTTCATTCGTAGTGGTGGGCAATTTGTTGCCTTTCAGAAGCATCTTTTTTATGATCTTCAATAACTGCCTAAATGCCTTGTCAGATGTACCATTCTTTGCCTTCCATTGCAGCAATTCCAATGTGCTACCCAGCTTTTTTTGCCCCTCTTCAGCGGTGGGATATAGCGATTTCCTGTGGTCCTCTAGCATGCGCTCGAACTTGGCTTTCTCTTTATCACTTTCACATTCTCTTTGTGCATCACGGATGGCATCACCAAAAGCATCATCGCCCCGATCATCTTCTGCCGCTACCTCTTCTTCATTATCTCCCCCCATTGCAACATCATTAAAGCCACCGTACTGAGCAATAATATTGGCATGGTCCCATTCTTCTTCTTCTTCAACTTCATCCATTATAATCCCGCTTTCTTCATGTTTGGTCCAACAAATATAGTTTGGTACGAAACCAGACTTTAATAAGTGCGAATGAAGAGTTCTTGAGTTAGAATATTCCGTCAAATTCTTGCACATGGCACATGGACAACACATAAAACCGTCCCTCTTATTTGTCTCGGGCACACTTAAGAAATAGTGCACGCCATTAATGAACTCTTCGGAGTGCCGATCGGCATTATACATCCAATTATGTGTTACCATCTGCATTAAATATAACATATATATTATGAAAACCATGCACACATATAGTTTCTCATCTTATTGCACAACATGTCTAAGATACATAGTTGATTAATTCAGGAAAGCTTGGCTACAACAAATACAATCGCAACTAGCACTAAAAAAACCAAAACTAAAATGCACTTAAGCAACATAATTAGTTCGCGTCCGATCCCAACTATAATAGATAGATCATTCGCTTGATCAACATCATTGAACTCCTTTTGCCGGCTCACTACCTCACCACCTTCAGCCTCAACCACCTGTGCAAAAGATTTTTTAATGTGTTCAATGTATTCTTCCTCCCAGTACCAACCTGTAGATCCGTCGGTACCGTCCCACTGAAATTAAAAGAGAGAATCAAAAGTTTAATTAATATCATTTAAAAAAATATGCACATATATAAGCAAATGTCTGGAAATAACTCACATTACGATCCGGACACTTGTAGAATATACGACCCTTGTTTACTCCCTCTTTCGACACTTTGTACTCCATCACAATCTTTTACCCACACTTGCCACAAGTAATGAGAGGGAGTTCCGGCTGGTATCGGTTTTGAACCCGTTGAGAGACCGAAGACCCAGTCACGGTTGCCATCTACTATCCATACTCATTTTTTAAACAATTATAAATTCCACATTAACTAGTAAACATGTATGATACAATGGACATTATGTAGTAATAAAAATAAATCAAGTGATATTAACAAACCAATTAATTTGAACTATCCTGCTTTCTAAGATCATAAAAAGATACTATAATTCATTCTTGCAAACTACATTAATACTAGGTCAACCATGAAGTATGATATATATATATGGATACTAATTCATGTGATCAAAATAACAAAGTTGATTTGAGCTAAAAATAATGGGAACATCACAATCCAAAAACAACATGAAAAAGACAAGAAAGACAAAAGTTAGTCACCTCCAAACACGAAGAAACGATGACGGAGTCGAAGAAGATCAACGATGGGCATCGGAGATGAAGAACAAATGAAGAACAAGGAAGAAGAAGCTCCAAGAACAATAATGGTGAATGGTGCTCTCGGTTTCAAATGGGCAGAGAGGATCCGGCCTATAAACCGGACCATTAGCACCGGTTCAGGGCAAAAATCGGTGCTAAAGGGTGACCCTTTAGCACCAGTTTGTAACACAAACCGGTACTAAAGGGTTTGCCCCGGCCTGTGGCGCTGGCCGGTGCTAAAGGGAACCCTTTAGCACCGGTTTGTAACACGAACCGGTGCTAAAGGGTCCCTGCCCCGACAGCACCTATCAGTAGCCGTTGGGCAGGACCCTTTAGCACCGGTTCGTGTTACAAACCAGTGCTAAAGGGGTCTTTAACCCCGGGCCGCAAAAAGGCCGAGGTCTTTGGCCACTTTGGGCATCAACCGATGCCTCATTCTGTAGTAGTGGCAGTCATGGCAACCTTCTTTCGCTCAGAATAATTATGCATTTATCCACCTTCAACTCCCATGTAAGATATGTTTTAGGATCAGATCCTCCTTCAAACTTGGGCATGGTGAATTTTAACTTGTCAAACCTCTCCTCATTGGGTCGATTGCGCCCATGATTACCTCAGTGATGACGATCATCATGATAGGGCTGTTCAACCTCTTCTTCGTCATCTTCTTCAGTTTCAGTTTCCTCTAGCCTATGATCTCTTCCACGATCAGCACCTCTGCCATCAGTTCCACGACTGTGAAGTGGAGGTCTTCTTGCATTTGCAGTAATTGTTGACGGTTCTTAAGTATCAATTTTAATTATCAAATAAACAAGAGAAAGGACCAATATGCAACCAACACATAGAATTAGGGTTTGATCTGACAGAATTCCACGAGTTTTGTTGTTTATCTGTTTCTGCTGGGGGTTATCAAGAAATAAGGAAGAAAGGCCCACATGTCGGGATTACCTAGAGATATCAACGCACCGCGCGATTTTCTACCATCTAGAAGACTCTAGAAGCCACGGGAAGAAGACGGAGGCCGAAAGGGGCCAGGCCCAGGGCGCCCGCCCTGGTGACCTGGGTGCCCGCCCCATGTTGGATGCCAATCAGGACTCTCTTCGCACAGGATGTTCCACCGACCTATTGGATCAAGGAAAACATAGTACCACCTCGCCTACTGACCCAAAAATGCATAGAGGAGGAGGACTATATAAGGAGACCCCCTGGCCCCCCTGGAGAAGACATGAAGAAATTATCATAGAGATTGAGGGGTGCCCTCGAAGGAAAACCTCTTCTCTAATTAATATTTCTTTTTGGGCTTAGCAACCAATGTAAAGTAGAAATAGATCTTCTAGTTTCTACTAGATTGAGAGAGATAGAGTGGAGGTGTAGATTGGAGGAAGCCCGGCCTGTCGGTGTCTAATCCAAGCTTGTACCTGCGGGATCAAGTACTCCTAACCCGAAGCTTGTTCCTAGGATTCTTCAGTAATTCGACTTCTAAATTCTAGTAAGTTCTTGTTTAATTGTTCTTATGGTTTATGAGTTTACTTTAATCTCTTCGCGTAGAGTTTAGAGTAATCATTACTAGCGTAAACGTGGTGTTTAGGCTGGGGTACTCATAGATATTCCCTGACTAGCTGGACCGTGGTAGTAGTGAGGAACGTGACAATTCCGAGTTACCTTTGCAGACCATATCTCGTTAGCAGGAAGGGTAGGGTTTATAGGTGCGGGTTGAACATCCTTTGTGGTGTCTAGATTCCGTTAGCCTCCCCATTAGAACAGTAGATTATCCTTAGCAAGGTTAGAAGGAGACTAAGGTTACAGTCTTCTCTATTTATCACTCACATCGAAAGACATTCTTTGTGCCTGAAGGGTTAGTAGTAATAGACCGGTTAATCAGATGCACTCTTTCTCCTAGTGGTAAAAAAATAAATACGATACTCTGGAAAATTTCCCTGGTGAAGTGCTCACCGATATCCGTGCGCTTGCGGATCAATTCCTTATTGCGTTCCCAAATATCAACAGTAACATGGTTTCTCTGTCTTCTTCGTTGTTCTCTTGCAATTCTAGCAGCAACTTCTTCTTC
Source organism: Sorghum bicolor (assembly GCF_000003195.3). Lineage (NCBI taxonomy): Eukaryota > Viridiplantae > Streptophyta > Magnoliopsida > Poales > Poaceae > Sorghum > Sorghum bicolor. Next base: position 22,278,320 of record NC_012876.2, on the reverse strand, counting down.
TGTTTCCTCAACATCATCTCCATGTTGACTTGCATTGGCATCATTATGAGGGCGTTCTTGAATGCGATTCATAAGTGCTTAAACATTGGCTGTTAGCTACTCCATACTTTGCTTCATCTCATTGAATTGTGTCATGGTGACACAATCTTCAATCTCAGCCATCTTCCTGTCAAGTTAGTGATGGTGTGCTACAAATATATATATTTGTGGAATAGGAAAATATATGTGGAATCTCCCAATCTCACCTCTCTTACCAACCAAAGCTTATGTGTGGTCCCTGCAGTAGATTACAGAGGACCAATGCGAGGTTGTAACCGAGAATGATGGTTGGGAGAATCCAAGATCAGTGTTTTCCTATGATGGTGGATTATTTGTGGAGCTTAGTAGGGATATAATTCTCAAGGAATGCAATCTTAATTATTGATATTTTGTAAAGTTAAACCGCAGTCCCAAATAGAAGTACAATGCCTAGTGCTGACCACAAGATATGAGTGATGTAAATGGATCTGTTAGAATCGGCGTATAGAAATATGAAGTAAACGAAATCAATCACAACGGAGACACACGATTTACGTGGAAAACCCCACCAATGTGAAGGGGAAAAACCACGGGCACCAGCCAGTAACTCTTCTCACTATTTTCAAGTGTCGGGTTACAAGCTACAACACCATGCGGTGGCTTACAAGAGAATGAAATATATTGTCATATTGGTGGAACTCTATTTTGAGCAAATGACTATTCATAGCCTATGCATGCCATCCAACAATATTACTCCATGGCTGTGCGCAAGGAGTGTGACGAAGATCACGCATGTCTCATGAAGACCATGACCTTGCGAATGTCATGCAACCACATTTCTTTTGCCAACCATAGCCATAAAATGTGCATGCAATTCCTTCACGCACATATGCTATTCATAGAGAAAGCATCATATTGAATTTGGAACACTTCAACAAACTCCACCTTGAGACAAATTCATCTTGTATCATAAATCAACACCTTCATCTTGAACATAACAGAGAAAAATATTGTTGGCGCCAAATAGTCTCTTAGGCTAATCCACTAAACCAATTAAGCTTGAGCACAGCTCAAACTTAGCAACAGGGACAGGTTTAGTCATCATATCAGCAGGATTATCATGAGTACTGATCTTGCATACCTTCAGCTTACCTTCTTCAATCACATCACGCACAAAATGATACTTGATATCTATTTGCTTAGTTCTCTCATGGAACATCTGATCTTTAGTGAGGTAAATTGCACATTGACTATCACAATGCAAACTTATGCAAGATTCAACTCTACACAGCTCAGCATACAAACCTTTTAGCCAAATTAATTCTTTGCACGCTTCACAAATAGCCATATATTCTGCTTTAGTAGTAGACAAAGCAACAACAGACTGTAAAGTAGCCCTCCAACTCACAGCACAACTGCCAACAGTAAACACATAACCTGTAAGTGATATTCGCCTGTCCAGATCAGCAGCATAATCTGAATCCACATAACCAATGAGACCCTTATTAGTTCTTCCAAACTTCAAATTGGAATCTCCTGTGCCTCTGAGGTACCTAAAAATCCACTGAACTGCCCTCCAATGTTCTTTACCAGGATTAGACATATATCTGCTAACAAGACTCATAGCATATGATAAATCTGGACGAGATCAAACCATGGCATACATCAAAGACCTAACAGCACTAGAATAAGGACCCCTTGACATGTAATCAGTCTCTGCATCTGTACTAGGACACTGAGCAGCTGACAACTTAAAGTGAGGTGCAATAGGGGTACTAACAGCCTTAGCATTCTGCATGTTGAAACGTTGAAGAACTTTCTTGAAATAATTTTGTTGACTTAGAAATAGCAAACCAGATTTTCTGTCTCTACTAATTTCCATACCAAGAATTTTCTTAGCACTACCAAGATCTTCCATATCAAACTCACTACTCAATAACTTCTTTAACTTAGAGATTTCAATCTTACTTTTGGCAGCAATCAACATATCATCAACATATAACAACAAATATATAGGTGATCCATTAACATGCTTGATGTATACACAACTATCATATTTAGATCTTTCAAAACTGTGTGACAACATAAATGAATCAAACCACTTGTTCCACTGACGAGGGGACTGTTTCAAACCATACAAGGATCGCTTCAACTTGCACACATATTTCTCCTTGCCAGGCACTATGTGTTATGAAACTAATAATGTTGGTGGGCTTATACCGAATTAACTCTTGAAGTTCAAGAGCTCAAGAGTTATAACTGAATGAGTTCAAGGGTCATCTTCTATCTATATAAGGAGCTTATGTATTCACTATACAGATATATTGAGAAAGAAGAGAAGATTACAAACACTTTGTCTATGGTGTCATCTTTCTGTGATCTTGCAATGGGAACGGGAAACGGGATATTCTACTAGTTCTTACGTCTCTTGTTGCTTTGGTGACGGATCGGGGATCCGTAACTATTATATATTATAATACATTATCAGCAGCTCGCCACTGAGTTAAGGTACAATCTTCATGATCTCTATATTTTTCTCCCTATTTTCTTTGTGTTATGATTAGCCTTTATAATCAGTATCGTAAGCCTGTAGCTTATATTGTTCATCCTGTCGATGAATTATCTTATGTTCTTCGTACTTTGGACCCGAAGTTCCTTTGCATATTGATGTTGTCATTGTGAATGGATCGGATTGGACAGCCGGCCTTCAGGCAACTCACACACGTTTTTTTTATGCACACCCTACTGGTGATCCTGCTTGTGTGTTGTGCTAAACCCATGCCATGAATAAAATACTTGGCCTGATTGTTGTCATGACCGTATAACCATCTGAAAGGTCATGCAACATAAAAAAAACCCAAAGATTTATGTGGGTATGATTGCTACTGCTAGTTGCACGAACATGGATATTAATTTATAGTAGAAGTGACATCTTTTATGTTGGCATATAAATAATATTTTTTGTTCTTTCATTACAACCATTGCTTTTTACAAGTACCATGCCCGTATGTTTTCTATTGCTAGTTCATGAAAGTAGATAATAAATTTCGATCACCGTGGAATTCCTTTTAAGTTGGCACATCAAATTTTTTTCCCTATCCTATTACTACAGTTAAGATGAGTCTGTTATACTGTTCATCTTTATTAAATCAAAATATATATTCGTTTTTATCTTATTTACCCGAAGAATATTTACATACATGAATAGGCAATGTCTGACATCATCAAGAGGCAAGTGCCGTTTCTTGCGCTGAATGGCAAGAACAACCAAACATGGGCTTTGGACTGTGAATTGCACCTACGAGGCATGCAATTATCACACATCATTACTGCACGCCAGAATGATGCTGCAGCACCGCCACCGCATGAACAAGCACATGCTGCAATATTTCTGAGGCACCACATACACAATGACTTGAAGCAGGAATATCTTGAAGTGAAAGATCCCGTCACGTTGTGGACTGCACTCCAGGAACGTTTTCGTAAACAAAAAACTGTGATCCATCCTCAAGCTAGGCGTGATTGGGCTCAGCTTCGGTTTCTTGACTTTAAATCCGTGGAGGCCTATAACACTGCAATTCACCGCATCGTGGGACAGCTCAGGTTTTGTGGCCAGAAGGTCACTGAATCTGAAATGATTGAAAAACACTTGAAACTTTTCACCCATCAAATATGGTGCTCCAGCAGCAGTACCGCAACAAAAAGTTCAAGAAGTACTCTGAATTAATAAATGTCTTGCTTGCTGCAGAAACTCCAAATGAGCTCCTTATGAAAAACTATCACATGCGCCCTGTTGGTGCACAAGCTGGTCCTGAAGCCCATGCTAGTTTTCGTAAAAATTTTCATAAGGACAAGGGCCAAGGCCAGAAGGCCCCATGGCAACACAAAGGGGGAAAGAACTTCAAGAAATATGCACCCAATGGCCCTAAGTATCCTGGGAAAGGGAAGGTCTGGAATGGCCCCAAGCATCATGTGGAACATGCCAAACATCCAAACCAAGGTTGCAGGCGTTGTGGCTCCATGAAACACTGGTCCCGCACATGTAGGGCTGAACCGCATTTGATAAAATTATACCAGGAGTGGAAGGAGCCAAAGGACGCCGAGGCTCATTTCGTTCAGGTACCTGTTGATACCGATGTGGAAGCACCTCTACCAGAACTGCCCAAAGAAGCTGAAGCACCAGAAAGTTCACGTGCCATGGATGTTGATCCTACTTCCGTGTCTGGCACCCCAACCAATGGTGATGATGATGATATCAATCTTGACGTGGATGATTTACTTGGCGACGATGAACTGGACATGTATGGGGACATGGAGTAGTTCGTATCACTATCATCTATATTCCCTCTAAATAAATCATACATGTCAGTATCATGTAGTAATGTAATAAATGCTCTAGCATGAGCACTACTCGAGCGTTGCCTTGGCTGAAAACTTGGTTCTAATATATATTACTTGAATTATATATTTGGCTCGAGGTTGTTCTATTTTATTTATATATGTATGATGACTTGTTTTAATTAAAATATTTAATATGTATCATATCTATGCGACCAGATGAAGGATGGAACAAAAGAACCTTGCTTGGTTGATAGCGCCGCCACAAATTCAATCCTTAGAGAGACAAAATATTTTCAGACACTTCAGAAAAGAACCGAAAATATATTAACAATTGCCGGAAGCAATGGCCGCATTATAGGTTATGTTTGAGCCATCGTGGTTCTACCTAACGATACTAGAATAACTATTGATGAAGCTTTCCTATATCCAGGAGCTCAACGTAACCTTCTTACTTTTAAAGACATTCGTCGTAGTGGTTATCATATCACTACTGCAACTGATAGTGGTATCGAATACCTCTATATTACAGAATCAAAAGGAGATCAAATGTGTGTGGTAGAAAAAGCGCTTGGAACCTCATCTGGAATATACTACACACAGATTGTGCCCCCTCATGAATATGTTGCAATGCCAACTATATTTAAAAATCCAGAATCTTTTAAGATTTGGCATGAAAGGCTTGGCCATCCTGGACTAACAATGATGCGAAGAATCATTACTACGTGTGCTGGTCATGGCATTAACACATCACACTTTCCTAAACCAAAGGATTTTTTATGCACTTCTTGTGCAACAGGAAAGTTAATAATTCGGCCCTCTTACCAGAAGATAAAGGATGAGTCCTTAAGATTTTTAGAAAGAATCCAAGGTGATATTTGTGGCCCGATCCACCCATTATCAGGACCATTTCGATACTTTATGGTTCTCATAGATGCTTCTACAAGGTGGAGCCATGTGTGCCTATTATCAACACGGAATCATGCCTTTGCAAAGTTTATTGCCCAAATCGTTCGCTTACGTGCTAGTTTCCCAGAGAACAGCATTAAGTCGATTCGAATGGACAATGTAGGTGAATTCACCTCAAAGGCATTTAATGATTACTATCTAGCAATGGGGATAGATGTGCAACATTCTGTTCCCCATGTTCATACTCAAAATGGACTTGCTGAGTCTTTAATAAAAGGAATTAAACTCATTGCTAGGCCTCTTTTGCAAGATAGCAAACTCCCCACCAGTTGTTGGGGCCACGCAGTATTGCATGCTGCTGCTTTAATTCAATATCGACCATCTGCATATCACTCTACTTCCCCTCTTCAATTAGTGCGCGGACAACAACCTAAGATTTCCCATCTACGAAAGTTCGGTTGCGCTGTGTACGTGCCGATATCACCACCCCAACGAACAGTTATGGGCCCTCACCATAAGATGGGGATTTATGTTGGCTATGAAAGTCCATCAATAATTAAATATTTGGAGCCCAAAACTGGTGACTTATTTACGGCAAGATATGCCGATAGTATATTTGATGAAGATTGGTTCCCGGCATTAGGGGGAGGATTGTATCTAAAAACAAAGGAATGCCAGGAAATTGAATGGAATGCTAGTGGCATTCACTCACTTGATCCGCGCACTAAGGACACTGAACTTGAAGTTCAAAGAATAATTAGCCTACAACAGTTGGCAAATAATTTACGAGATGCTTTCACTAATATAAGCGGAGTATCAAAATCGCATATTCCCGTGGCTAATGCACCGGAAAGAGTGGAGATACCCATGGAAGGGATAAACTCTTCTCAAATCCCCAATCCTAGGAAAAGGGGGAGAGAACCGGATGACTCTATACAGGCACAGTGGAGACGTCCGCAAAGCCGAGATAATAGAGAACAGGTGTTAAATGAAGGCCCTAGTGCATTAGCGTGCACAACTATAAGTAATTGCACAAGGGCATCAGAACAACCATCCATATTAAATATGGGAAATCAAGATGAGCTGGATGAACCAAATGAAGAAATTGCCACTGACTATGCAAAGTCAAGAGAGTTATACAATAGAAAGACTATAGTCGTTGATATAAATTTTGTCTCTAAAGTTGCTGAAATCATTGATGAGGACTCCAAGCCAAAGTCCATGGCAGAGTGCCGAGAGCGCTCAGATTGGGTCCAATGGAAAGAAGCTATAGAGACTGAATTGAGCTCGCTTAATAAGAGGCATGTATTTGGGCCTGTAGCCCGCACGCCCCCAAAGTATTTCCGGTAGGATACAAATGGGTATTTGTTCGAAAAAGGAATGAGAATAATATGGTGGTGAGATACAAAGCAAGACTTGTAGCGCAAGGGTTTTCGCAGAGACCCAGAATCGATTACGATGAAACATACTCTCCAGTTATGACTGGCATAACGTTCCGATATTTAATATCAATGGCAGCTGGTATGAATCTTAAAATGCAGTTAATGGATGTTGTGACCGCATATCTTTACGGGTCACTAGATACAGATATATACATGAAAATCCCCGATGGATTAAAAATTCCGGATTCTAAAGGCAATCGTAAGTTATACAGTGTTAAATTACAGAGATCATTGTATGGGCTCAAACAATCTGGACGGATGTGGTATAATCGGTTGAGCGATTTCCTCCTGAAGAAAGGTTATGTAAATAATGATGGTTGTCCATGTGTATTTATTAAAAGATCCCAGAATGGATTTTGCATCATTTCAGTATATGTTGATGATTTGAATATCATAGGACACACAGAGGACATTGATGTGGCTTGTACCTACCTTAAAACGGAATTTGAAATGAAAGACCTTGGTAAAACTAGATTTTGCTTAGGTCTACAAATTGAGCATCTCCCTGAAGGAATTCTAGTACATCAGATGACTTACACAAAGAAAGTTCTTGAGAGATTTAATATGTCAAAGGCTCATCCCCTAAATACCCCTATGGTGGTGAGATCACTCGATGAGGAGAGAGATCCATTTAGACCCAGGAGTGAAGATGAGAAAGTCTTACGACCTGAAGTCCCATATCTGAGTGCCATAGGAGCACTAATGTATCTTGCAAATTGCACTAGATCGGATATTGCTTTTGCGGTAAATTTGCTAGCCAGATATAGTGCAGCCCCAACCAAAAGGAACTGGGTAGGTGTTAAAACAATTCTTAGGTACCTCCAAGGTACATTAGATCTTGGCCTATTTTTCCTGAAGAATCATGATTTGACTATGGTCGGCTATGCAGATGCTGGATACCGATCAGATCCTCATAATGCAAAGTCACAAACCGGTTTTGTATTTCTTTATGGAGGGACGGCCATTTCATGGAGGTCTTGTAAGCAAACTTTAGTAACAACATCTACAAACCATTCAGAGATAATAGCACTATATGAAGCTTCACATGAATGTGTTTGGTTGAAACGAATGATTAGCCACATCCAGAAGTCATGTGGTCTTAATACTATGGATACCCCCACTATTATATATGAAGATAATGCTGCATGTGTGGCACAAATGGAAACGGGATATATAAAGAATAATTTAACTAAGCATATTTCACCAAAGTTCTTTTATCCTCATGAACTCCAGAAGCAGGGTGAAGTAAATATACTACAAGTCAGATCATGTGACACTCTTGCAGATTTGTTCACAAAGTCTCTTCCAGCCACAACATTCAAAAGATATGTTCGAGAGATTGGCATGAAATTCCTGAGTGACTTGCAGAACTCAGGGGGAGTAAATCCCTAGTTATTAGTTCATATTCTTAAACATCTAGAAAATGTTGAATCCCGTGGTCTTGAAGATCATAAGATATATGTTGCATAAATCTATGTGGCAAAATGCACTCTTTTCTCTGTTTTTTTCCCACTGGGTTTTTGGACAGAGTTTTTAACGACGCATAGTTTGTCATGGTATTAGCCCAAGGGGGAGTGTTATGAAACTAATAATGTTAGTGGGCTTATACCGAATTAACTCTTGAAGTTCAAGAGCTCAAGAGTTATAACTGAATAAGTTCAAGGGTCATCTTCTATCTATATAACTTATGTATTCACTATACAGAGGGATTGAGAAAGAAGAGAAGATTACAAACACTTTGTCTATGGTGTCATCTTTCTGTGATCTTGCAATGGGAATGGGAAACGGGATATTCTACTAGTTCTTACGTCTCTTGTTGCTTTGGTGACGGATCGGGGATCCGTAACTATTAGATATTATAATACTATGAACCCTTCCGGTTGGTCCATGTATATGTCCTCCTCAGGCTCTCCATGCAAAAACGCAGTCTTTACATCTAACTGCTTAAGCTCAAGATCATGTGAAGCAACAATACTTAGGAAAGTATGAATTGAACTATGTTTTACCAGTGGAGAGAATACATCATTATAGTCAACACCCGGAATTTGACTATATCCTTTGGCTACTAACCTTGCCTTGTACTTTGGAGGCTCACTTGGAGATAAACCCTCCTTTCTCTTGAAGATCCATTTGCAGTTGATGGTCTTCTTTTTCTTGGGCAAAGGTACTACCTCCCATGTACTGTTCTTCTCAAGAGACTGCATCTCCTCATGCATAGCAGAAATCCAATTCTCACTATCACCACAACGAACAGCCTCTTTGTAGGTTGCTGGCTCATGAACATTCTCCACCTGTTCAGCACAACTCAAAGCATAGTAAGACAAATTACATTCTTCAATGAGATATTTGGGAGGTACAACTATCCTTTTTGACTTGCGTTGAGCAATAGGTAAATCCTCCTCTTGCTGCAAAATAGGAGGAGTTTGCTAAACATCATCATGAGCATCATCATCAGCAACATCATTAGCATGGTCATCATGCTCATCAATAGGCTCCACCTGCACACCTGTATCATCATCAACATGCTCCACCTGCATCTGTATATCATCATCAACATGCTCCACCTGCATGCACATACACTACAGCTCTGTTTCTGGAACATGATCTGAGGGCAAACTGTCAGTAAACATCACAGATTCATTGAAAACAACACTTCTACTCATAAAAGTCTTTCCTGTATCAGGATTCCACAGTTTATAACCCTTGACTCCCGAGCTATAACCAAGAAAAAGACACTTAATAGCTCTAGGCTCTAATTTTCCATTATCAACATGAGCATAAGCAGTGCATCCAAAAACTTTCAACTGTGAATAATCTGTAGGTGTACCAGACCATACCTGAATAGGAGTTTTCTTATTAAGTGGAATAGAAGGCGACCTGTTTATCAAGTAACAGGCAGTATTTGCAGCTTCAGCCCAAAACTGCTTGCTCATCCTGGCATTAGACAGCATGCAACGGGCCTTGGATATGATGGTTCTGTTCATACGTTCAGCCACACCATTCTGTTGTGGAGTATGGGGTGTGGTGTGATGCCGACCAATACCATCCTGTCTGCAATAATCATTAAAGGCATGCGAACAAAATTCTCCACCATTATCAGTACGAAGCAATTTTACCTTCCTTTCAGTTTGCCTTTCTATCATTACTTTCCAATTCTTAAAAGCATCAAAAGTATCATCTTTATGTTTCAGAAAATAAGGCCAAACCCTTCTAGAGTAATCATCAATAATTGTAAGCATGTAACAAGCACCACCAAGTGAGGGCTTCTTAGAAGGACCCCACAAATCAGTATGAACATAATCAAGAGTACCTTTTGTGGTGTGAACCGAAGTGTCAAAGTGTACCCTTTTATGCTTCCCGAAAATACAATGCTCACAAAACTTCATGTTACTCGGAGTGCAGCCCTTCAACAAGTTTCTCTTCACCAATTCTGCCATACCAAGTTTACTCATATGTCCCAAACGCATATGCCAAAGGTTAGTCTTACTAGGTTCATCATTAGTAATAGCGGAAGCAATAGAATCAGAACCAGGTAAAGTACACCCTCCAAGGACATATAAATGTGCAGAATTCAGATCACCTTTTAGGCAAACAAGAGAACCTTTAGATACCTTTAGAACGCCATTTGTAACCTTCTGCATCTAGCGTGCTCAATGAGATAAGATTTCTAGACATCCCTGGAATATACCTGACATTCTTCAGTGTGCGTGTCATGCCATCATCAGTCTTGATCATGCGGAATCAAGAATCCATTCATCATGACTTGCAACACAACCAACAAATACTACCAGACAATCTCCAGAATCATCATCAGAAGCAGCAGCAGCAGCAACAGAGACCTTACCGGCCGACTTGTTGTTTTTCTTCTCCTTATTATTTAGTTTTCTGCAGTCCTCAACATTATGATTTTTCAACTTGCAGTAAACACAGAATTTTTTATTACCCGGCTGCTTGGACTTTGAACGGCCACTTCCATCATAGCTTTTGTCACGACTGTCATTGGAGTATCTATGCTCAGATCTGCCTCTCACATGCAAAGCTTCGCCCTTGGAGGACGACGACCCGTCATACTGCAACATGCCTTTCATCTTCTCCCTAGACTGGAGAGCCTCATAAACTTCCTTTAGGGTTAGTTCATCACGGCTTAAAAGTATGGTGTCACAGAAATTTGCATATGAATTTGGCAATGAACATAGAAGTAAAAGACCTAAGTCCTCATCATCATACTTCACCTCCATTGACACTAGATCAGCCACGTTATTCTTGAATTCAGCGATGTGGGTCATCACCGAATCCTCCTCCTTCATCTTTAGAGTGAACAGCTTCATCTTCGACTGCATCTTACTGGTTAGATCCTTGGATACAGATCGATTCCAGTTTCAGCCATAGTTCTGCAGAAGTTTTCTCCTTCAAACACTCCTGCAAAATATCATTATGAAGATATAGCTGGATTAGTGCGAGCGCCTTCCTCAAGAGTCCACTCGGCCTTCCTCTTGCCGAAATTATCCAGCGCCTCATCATAGTCATGAGTCTGCGCCAGAATCCCCCGCATCTTGACTTGCCATAGCGAGAACCGTGTGTCGTAGTTCAACAACGGAAGATCGAACTTCATCGACGTCGACATGAACTGTAACAGCAACCAAAGCTCCGGTACCACTTGTTAGAATCGGCGTGTAGAAATATGAAGTAAACAAAATCAATCACAGCGGAGACACACGATTTACGTGGAAAACCCCTCCAGTGCGAAGGGGAAAAACCACGGGCACCAGCTAGCAACTCTTCTCACTATTTTCAAGTGTCGGGTTACAAGTTACAACACCATGTGGTGGCTTACAAGAGAATGAAATATATTGTCATCTTGGTGGAACTCTATTCTGAGCAAATGACTACTCATAGCCTATGCATGCCATCCAACAATATTACTCCATGGCTGTGCGCAAGGAGTGTGACGAAGATCACGCATCTCTCTTGAAGACCATGACCTTGCAAATGTCATGCAACCACATTTCTTTTGCCAACCATAGCCATAAAATGTGCATGCAATTCCTTCACGCACATATGCTATTCATAGAGAAAGCATCACGTTGAATTTCGAACACTTCAATAGGATCAAACACACACGCAAAGATACTTTCAGATTTGATGCAAACAAGGTGTATGCTTAGAATGCAAGTGTTGCAATCAACCCCAAGCAAAATTTTGCACCAAAGATAGATAACAAGCTGATGTGCAACTTGATATAAAATTCAGAGCTTGTGCACATAAACAAACTGAAAACTTTCTACTCTTCCTTCACAACTTTTCTTTCCTCAATCTTTCTTCTCTTTTTTTGAGTCTTTTCTTTCTTTCTCTTTTTTTTGTCACCTTTTTTTACACAACTAAGAATAAGATCATATATAAAATTACACACTTTCTTTTTGGTAGAAACAAGACACAACCGTCAGTGTTCTAACTTGATAGGATCAAAGTTTATGCGACGGATGATACGGGTTTCTGAATTTTTGTTTTAGGAATTTGTAGATATGTTAAAGAAGCTCAAAGGACATGCAAAGGAATATAATCAGCAACTAAAATAGAGACTCTAATGGACCAAAATTTAACCAAACTCACAAGAATAATAGATTGAAACAACAGGCTGATGCAAAATATTTTTGTGGCTTTTTAGTGGATAGGACGAACACAAAATATATATGTAGCTAATGGTAAAAATCCTACCGTGGCAACGAATGCTTTGATACAAGATAATGAGGCTGTTGTCCCGATCTTCACGACGAAGGATCTTGATCTTGATAACTTGCCGAAGAACGGCGGATAACTTGCTGCAAGCAGCGATAACTAGTGCAACCTGACGATACGCACAAGGAGCCAACTCCCGCCTCTCTACAGCAGTCTGAACCAAGGATTCGCCCAATCACACTCTTAAAGAACCAACCTACGCAACCTAAACATGAATCAGGAGCACAGATTAGGTGGCGATGACGCGGCCGCTTCTGTAATCTCCACAAGGGAAAATACAAGAGCAACGGGCTAGAGAATCTCTCTTTGGTTTTGTTAGCACACAGCTAAACAAAGTGGTCTGTATTCTAATTATCAAAATCCTAGTTTGCAATGAGTCTTAGGGGATATTTATACTAGCAACAGTCCTGCTAGATAGGTGTAAACTCGAGATAGAAATGAAAAGACTAAGAATGTGAAAAGGCCTCCACAAAATGGCTTCTAAAGTGGGCACGCGAGGCTGTTGGTCATCTGGAACTACTGTTAGTATTTTGGTAATAACTCCATCTTAAGAAGTCCAAATGATCCACTGTTGGATGCGTTGGAAAGTTAACTTGATGATATTTCCAACCATATATGCCATAAACCATGACACATTGTAGATTGGTACAGTTTTGAACAAAGATTTGCACCAATTTCCTAACATAACAGACTTGGACTTCTAGAGCAGTCTTCATAAAACTGACTATATCTCGCGCATTATATCACCAAAATATACGGAACTTCTTGCATTGAAATGTAGACTTCGTAAGCTTTCCAAAATGTCCTCATTCACCTTCATAGCTTTCGGGAATCAAAAGTTATGACATGTTCTTTAGAGTGGTTGGTTCGGACATCTAAACCATCAGCACTGAACTGATCGGGCGTCCGAACATGCTGGTTCGATTCCTCCTTATTGGGCCGATCCTCATGGTCCGTTTCATCCTTTTCTTCATATGTATTCCTGATTACAATCAACATAGATCACTTAGGTAGTATAACATTCTCAGAAGTATTAAAATTGAAATCAATTAGGAATGAATTCACCTGCTCTTGAAGTTTCTTGGTACGACTTCTTGTAAGTGGCCCTTAAATTGTATCTTTTAGGTTGGATGGTGGATGATTGACATGAGAAAGATCATGCATGGTTGGGATGTCCTCATCAGCACGCCTTTGCGCTCAAGTCCAATCGGTTCGCTCAACGCTGTTTCTATAATCGAGGGCCGTCTGGTCTTGAGCCTTTAAGCATTCGCTCGACCCTATTTCCGTAATCGAGACCTGGGTGGATCAGCGTGCGTATCAAGGGTGTCGATCAGTGCGTATTTTTTAGGGAGGCGTCGAGCCTAGTTCTATTGTTATCCCTTTATCCTTTTTCGAGGATATCCGTTTGGGTACCCCTTATTGATATCATCGACAACTATGGTGTCGCAGAGCTCGAGGAAGTATTGTAGATGTGCGTTTGCGTCTTCGCTTGGCAAACCATGGAATTAGTTTGCCTGCACCATCATGATGAGGCCAGTGCGGAGCTCAAAGTTTCTGTTCCTAGTGTCGACAACGGGCCTGGTGGGCACGTTGTAACATCAGGAACAGAGTATTCGCGGAGAGTCTTGGCCATAGCGGTAGTAGTGGAAGGTGCGGGGTGGACGAGGTCAAATCGATGGAGGAGATGTGGTATGGGAGGAAGTGGTTCGTGTACGACTCCTCCTTAGGATTGCCTCTAGGTTGTCGACGATGTTCTCTGGCAGATCGGACCTAGTCATACACTATCCCTGTTTGCACCCACAACAGGAGAAAACAAGCAAAGTTAGCCTGCACAAACAATGGATACCTTGCATGCATACTATTATGAACATATCATTATGAATCTGAATCATTTGTGCCTTCCCCGGCATCGGTGCCAGAAATGCTTGTTGGCATTTCTTAACGTAGTCACTAGGACTAGGCACAAAGCCTATCCCCAACCACTACGCTAGAAATGTCGGCTGTCGATTTTACTTAGAGACATCACTAAAGTATAGTAGTGTCACTAGTATTGACCTTGATAGTTCCTCGATCTCTTTCAGATATTAATTCACAAGCACATGGAGCTATCGTTTGTAGCATTTCACCCGGTGAGTATTCGGGTATCGTTATTTGCATTTTGTCAAAGGAAGGCATTTGATTAAGATTCCGATATGATCATGAATAGTAGTACTATGCAAATTAACCAGCTGTTCATACAGGGGTAAAGATTGATAGTAGAGATAGTGGACACACAAATCATCTCATCTCAAATGATAAATAAAAGAGAAACTTATAAAATAAAAATTTTTAGACGAGCAAGCATTAATCAAGTATAGTCATGTTACGGTTAGTTAATATTCATACAATTCAAATAATTAGGATTAGTGCTAAGTGTGATATGGATCAGGAGAACATGCCATATTGGTCTGCCAGCAACCGTCATGCCAATTTAGACTCCTACATCCCAAATTAACAGGGGGAATGCCGAGGACGGACAAGGTTGTCACCACCTGCTGCCATCCACCTCACTGAAGCAAGGGTCATGCAAACAACTGCCTCTCCATACCCAGACACCTCGCCCTAGGACTCCGACCCTACGGATCGACAAGTTATGAATTGGGCACACCTTGCGGTGCGATGAACCACCACATCCAACCTAACTCTAGCTTTAATTAAGTGAAATGTATTTATTAGGCACATGATAATGATGACACTCTGTTGACACATAGACTATACTCTAGTTCATATATCAATAGCATAACACCACAACTATACTCTAGTTCATAATCATGACTACAATTAAATAATGAGAGAATGCACTTCAAAGAACTCATGATTCTATTCATACCCCAAGTGGCCTTCTTCCAAAGAGTCAAGCTCTCCAAGGTAGCTTTGCCTTACTCTTCTACTAACAAAAAAATAAAGAACTACAGCTAGAGAGTGGAGATGGAGAATGACTCAAGTGTTGGTGTGTGTTGAGAGGGGGTATGGCCCCCTATTTATACAGCTGAGTGAGGTGGTGCTCTCCCACAATCTGTGCATAAGCACTCAATCCACCAAACCCAGGGAGTGCCATCCAGCCGCACAACAAAGGCGGTGCCAAGAGGGCTCAGCCAGGGGTGGCACCCCTTGGCCTCCAGCTTCACGTGTTGGACCTTGGGCCTCTTCTCACGAGGGCTGCGTCAGAGGGAATTGCTCAAGAGAAACTTCACTTGACATCTTGGTTATTCGATAGCATAATCATGCGTTGAAAAGTGCCCTTTTGTGGTGTCCTCATGTATTTGTACACATGTCCTGTAAAAATAAAATCTTCCAAGTATATGTGATGTTTGTTTGCCAAATTTCCCTATTTTTTCATAGTAATTGACAGTCAAATTTCTAAGTTAATGACCGTCAACAATCTCCAAGGCTTTTGATTCTGTGTCTTGGTCATTTCTTTTGGAAGTCTTGCGACATGTGGGGTTTGGATAGCGGTGGTGGGATCTTTTATGCCTGATCTATCAACATCCTCCACGCAAGCTTTGGTGAATGGTGAGCCGAGAGGGATGATTACTCATCAGCGAGGTGTAAGACAGGGGTGAAAGGTCCAAATGGCAAGAGGGGGGTGAATAGCCTATTTAAAATTCTACAAACTCAACTAGACAAGTGTGTTAGTAAAACAAATGGCGAAGCTATTCTAGCACTAGCACAACTAAACTATGCAAGCCACCTACACAAGTCTAGCAAGAAAGCTAAACACAAAGTTACAACAAGAAAACACAACTAAAAGCTAGCTACTCTCCTAGACCAGAAGACTAAGCTAAACAAGATAAACAACTAACAAGGTATGCAAGTAAGTAAAGGAGTGGGCAGTGATTATGATACCACCATAGTAGAGAATCCTTGGTAAGAGATGACAATCACAATCACAATCATAAGAGAATCCTTGGTAAGAGATAACACAAGATTTTTTACCGAGGTTCACTTGCTTCCTGGTAAACTAGTCCTCGTTGTGGTGATACACCCACTTGATGGATCATAAGCTAATTGGCAATCCAAAGCCAAACCCTCAACGGGTGCCGCACATCCACTCACAAGATCGGGATCCTCCAAGCCATGAGCAATCCACTAGAGTAGCCAATTGTGATCTCCCGTGGGGAAGGCTCAAGAACCCCTCACAAATCACTTGGTGAGGCTCGAATAATCTCCAATCATGAGCTCAACACCTCTGCTACTCCAAGCTATCTAGGGCATCTAGAAACACCCAAGAGTTACAAGAAATCCATAGGAAACTCAAGGATCAAGTGCCACTAAATGCAACTCACTAAGCAATGCACTTGAATCTCACCCAATCTCACTAGGATTGCCAATCAAGCAAGGGGATGAGTGGAGTGAGTGCTCTCTAGCTCAAAGTATGTCTCAAGTAATCAAAAGTGCAAGAGTGAACCCCCCAAGGCTGTCCACCTTCTATTTATATGTCCCCTCAATGAATAGAGTTGTTGACTCTTTCACTGGACAAACTCGGGGGCACCAGACGCGCAGAAGGTTAACCACCAGATGCTCAAACCCTACATTCGGTGCTCAGAAGACAGCCATGTGTCAAACTTTTCAATATCATGCATCGATCTCTAACAGTCACATTCAAACCACTAGACGTGGTTAAGTACCCACCGAACACGGCTGGTACACACCGGACCCGTACGCAGGGAGGGTGTTTTTGACTCTGGGTCACTAGACGCGAGCCACCAGACGCTCTCCTACGTCCGATGCCGCGAGCGCTTCTCTAGTGAAACACCGAACGCACATCACCAGACTCACTAATGTTACTATGTGTGGGTCCGGTGTGTACACCCCAGCAAGTACCACTCATTCGATGCACAAAGCACGTTTGGTGCAGCGTCTAATGCTGCCAATAGCAGCGTCCGCAACTTCTCAATTCTTTCCACCAACGTAATAGAAAATATGCGTTTCATTTTCTCAAAAGCGTCGAATCCCACCGAGCAAGCACGGTGGGAGGGAGAGAGGAACCCAAACCCATCACTACCCTAGGACTCCACCTCCTTTGCAAATGTGCTAACACCACCAAGTGACTACCACTATTGTGCATGTGTGTTAGCATTTCACAAACATTTTCCCAAAGGAGCTAGGTTAACACAAGACTAGATCCTAATGCATATGCTCAAGATATGGACATAATAGCACTTGATTCAAGAGATGATCGTGATTTCCCCTCTTGATAGTCAACTATCTATCCTAAATCTGATCAATCACTTCTCTACTCAACTTAGACTGGCAAAAGCAAAACCCTATGTTTATACCTTTGCCTTGATCACTTTACTCCTTGTCTATCACCATGATCTCCACTTCATGCTTCATCTCTTTGTAATCATGTGGCCACCTTTCCATGCCACCTTGCACCTTCATCACATGTGTTGCTATACCTAACTCAAATCACTTAGACACAAGGCATTAGCAACTTGGTGTCATTAATTACCAAAACCATACTTGGGCTTTCAATCTCCTCCTTTTTGGTAATTGATGATAACCATCACAAAGATATGGAACGAAATCATAATGAACTTGAATTGCTTGTCCAAAGCATTTTGATCATGAACAAGATTGGACAAACACTTCCATTTTAGTTTTGGTAGTACTGGCTCCCCCTACATATGTGCTTCCATGAGTTTGGTTCAAGCTTGCACATATGCATGGATTGGAGTTTTTGGTAGATTTATTACTACCAAAATGATGCTAAGGTATATAGAATGGACCTTTGAAGTGTGATACCAATCGGAGTTGCCAATATACCATCCTTAGCACCAATGTAGCTAGACACACATCAAAACTCAAGATACCTTGTGAGATCACATTAAATGTCTAGATACCACTTGTAAATAATACTCTATGCTAGAATTCAAAACATGATTCAAGTTCTATTTATAGCAAGCACCAATCAAATAAGAGTAGTGAATTTAAACTTACAATGCAACACCTCATTATGTTAGTCCACATTCAAATGCAACAAATGGTTCATGAGCTCCCTCCCCCTACATGTGTGCTTAAGTTTTAATTTATCCCTTTCCATTTTCAAAAGGTTTTCTCTTCTTTTCTCCCCCATTACTTATCTTTGTTTCTCTCCCTCTTTGTTATCAATGACCACAAGGGTTCAAATCTTAGTGAGAATTTAAGTCAATCAATGTGACGATCAAATTATGGTTCAATCTAGATCACTTGCCTAGAATGTGTAATTTGGTTTGATCCAAGGGCAAGCTTTTTCAAACCTCATGAAGTATAAGGGTTGTCTTGACCATGTTAAATTACACATCATGAGCTCATATTCTAGATTCAACTCTAGGCTTGCAAGCTCACAAACATGTCATATGCTACCACTAGATCAATCAATCATAAGAGAAATAGTGGTACCATACATACATCAAATCCTTTTGATTTTCATGAATGAGCCTATTGTCATGCAAACATGTCTATATGTTCTACTCATGTCCTTAGCAAAGTATGAATGCTATGTCAACCAACTTTACCTTGCTTTTTTGGAGGAGAGGAATGTCATATAAAAATATAGGGGTGCACTCATCTTAAGTTGTAGAAGTCAACTATGTTCAATTCATTTCTCAACTTGCAAAATCTCTTCTCATCGAGTGTTTTTTTGAAAATGTTGGCTAGTTGATCTTCAGTGCCAACGCTTTCAATGCTAATATCACCATTTTGTTGATGGTCTCTTATGAAATGTGCCTTATGGTAATGTGCTTGGTTCTTGAATGTTGGACCAGATTTTGTGTCATCTTGATTGCACTTTCATTGTCACATAGCAAAGACACATTTTTTGAATTGATTCCAAAGTCATTTAAGGTAGCTTTCATCCAAAGCAATTGTGCACAACAACTATCAGCACTAATGTATTCAGCCTTGACGGTTGATAGTGCAACACTATTTTGTTTCTTTGATGACCATGAAACTAGAGACCTTCCTAGCAATTGACAAGTGCCACTTGTGCTCATTCTATCAATCTTACATCCACCATGAGTGCCCTTTAGATACCTCAATATTCTTTTGGTTGCCTTTAAGTGACTCTCCCTAGGCGAAGCTTGGTATCTTGCACATTTGCACACACTAAACATTACATCCAGCCTTGATGCAGTGACATAGAGCAAACTTCCAATCATAGACCGATATAGCTTTTGATCTACCATTTTTCCACTTGCATCACTACCTAATTGATCATTTGTACCCATAGGTGTGCTCATTGGCTTAGCATCTTGCAACCCAAACTTCTTGATCATGTCCTTGATGTACTTTTCTTGACTTACAAAAGTGCTATTCTTCATTTGCTTGATTTGAAGTGCAAGGAAGTAACTAAGCTTTCCTATCATGGACATCTCAAACTCATTTGCCATCATTCTTCCAAACTCTTCATAAAAGTCTTGATTGGTTGATCCAAAGATGATATCATCAGCATAGATTTGCAACACAAACAAGTCATTGCCTAGCTTCTTGGTGAAGAGAGTAGTGTCAATCTTTCCCATTTTGAACCCTTTAGAGAGAAGGAAATCTCTCAATCTTTCATACCATGCTCTAGGTGCTTGCTTCAAACCATACAGCGCCTTGTTGACGGTCCTTAAGTATCAAATATAATCAACAAATAAACAGAGAAAAGGATCCAAATGCAACCGACACCCAGACTTAGGGTTTTATCTGACAGAATTCCACGAGAATTGGTGTTTGTCTATTTCTGCAGGGGGTTATCAGGAATTATGGAAGAAAGGCCCACACGTCAAGATTACATAGAGATATTAACGTGCACTACAATTATCCAACATCTAGAAGAGTCCAGAGGCCACGAGAACGAACGGGAGACTGAACGGGCCCGAGGGCAGGGCGCCCGCCCTCCCCCTTGGGCGCCCGCCCTGGCCTGAGGGCCAATCAGAACCAATATCGCGGATCATGCTCCACCGACCTAAAGGATCAAGGAAAACCGTGCGATTAATGTCGGTTTGATCCGACGGCCCATATTCATTTGAAAGGACTATATAAGCAAACCTCCTGGCCCCTGGAGGAGAGCACATCTGAAACCCTAATTCATTTATCCATCTCGGGAGAAGAATCCTCTGATCAAGCCCTAGAGCCACCACATCAATAGATCTCTAGCTTAGCATAGCTACATAGGATTAGATCTAGAAGGAGTCAATCTTCGATTGGTTTCCGGATCTGTCAAGAGGATTCTCGGTAATTCCTCTATTGTTCTTCAATTGTTCATCTTTGTTCTTCAATATTATGAATATGACTTTGTTCTACTTCAATATATTGATTATGACTTTGCTCTACTTGTTTATATTCACAATTATATTGTTCTTAGTTTATCATAGTTATATGCTTGGCTTAGTTAGATTGGAATTATATACATGTTTAGGACCATATAGCGTTTATCCATGTGTACAGTGGGTAAATGATAAGTATTGTGTAGGCATGCTGCCTATACCGTATTTATCTATGATTGTACCCTATGTGCCGGATCGTGGAGTAGTTCGTGGTAGTGACAGTTCATTGATTCTTATATAGTCTCCCCTCGTGTATAGGGCTGGCAGAGAAACATTATTACAGAGGAGTGATTGCTATATTTCTCATATTCCTTAATAATATCACTATGCATGGGCGTAGTCCTGTCTCGCAATGATTGCCAAGTATAATTGCACTAACTATGATATGCTAGACTTTATAGTTAAGAATAACTTAGGAAATATTCTTGTAGTTCGTCCTAATTCCATGCTAATGACTTGCTAGAATATCTGTTGAGGTGCTTATCATTATTATATGTGGCTAAGTTATGCTGATCAGATTAATTATCTTTGTCACCATTCATACTTTATCTATCTTTTATGTGACATTTATCCCTGTATGAAAGAGATAGATAAATGCTCTAAATTACACATGCAATGATAGATACTCAATTCTATATTCCATTCCATAATCAACATTGATGTTTAGCAATCCCTTCCTAGTGGTAAAAATATAAATAACGATACCTGGTATACTTCCCTATTAAAATGCTACATCGGTATTAATCTGTGCGCTTGGAGATCACATTATTTATTATTCATTTAGAAGAGCAATTGCATATTTCAATACCGCGTCTCTCATGTCATGCTAGGGATGACAACTTGGCTTAAGTGGCATGAGGGATAGGTTTGGCATTTTTGGCGCCGTTATCAGAATTAGAAAACTAAGTCTACTTTTGGTAATGACGTTAAGAATGCCCAACAAGCATTTTTGGTGCCGTTGCCGGGGAAGGTTGATTACTAATCAGGAATGAATACGGAATTTTGAGTCATCTTTCGCATCACTAATATGATTGAGATTATCAATTCTCTTATACAGTTTTACCCCGATATTTTTCTATTTTACTTTATGCAGGGTGATGTATGATTAGAAGACATCTTCTAGGAAATTTCGTTGACAACCCTAAAGCATTATTCAGAAAAACAAGAGCCAAGCTCAAGAAGGCATCGTCAACACTTCAGCACGAAGCTTCATCCAATCAAGAAGATCACTGAAGTTTCACCCGGAACTTGTCTTCAGAATACGAAGTCATGGCGAACAAAATGATCCGTGAGTTCTCAGCTCCCACTACAGACAACATCCATACTGGACCTGCTGCAGAGATCGATGGCAACTTTGAGCTCAAGCCTGGACTCATCAACATGGTGCAATCCAACCAGTTCTGTGGGAAGGCACACGAAGATGCTAGTGCTCATCTCCAACACTTCCTGGAGATTTGCAGCACATTCACCATGTCAGCAATCCCCAGAGATGCTATACTACTTCGCCTCTTCCCATTCTCACTGTTGGGGAGAGCGAAGCAGTGGTTCCACGCTACAAAGGAGAGGAATACTATGTGGGCACTCTGCTCCACGAACATTTTGGCTAAGTTCTTTCCCATGGGCAAGACCAATGCTCTCCGTGAGAAAATTACAAGTTTTCAGCAACAACATGATGAATCCGTTCTGGAAGCATGGGCGCGCTTCCAAGACTACATCCTAAAATGTCCCCATCATGGAATGGAGAGCTGGCTACTGATGCTGACGTTTTATCATGGGCTCAGCAATAGTGCCTGAGAGACCATGGATGCTGCAGCTGGGGGAGCAATCTTATCACTCACCATACCACAAGCCACAACTCTTCTGGAGAAGATGGCGTCCAACCAAGGCTGGAATGAAGGAAGGACCCAGACACGCAAGAGAGGTGGAGTTATGCACCAGCTCAAGGAGGTAGACATGTTGTCTGCCAAGCTAGACCTGCTCATGAAGAAGCTCGATGATAGAGTTGGAGATAAGAAAGAAGTCATGCACATCTACGACTCTCACATGACTTGTGAGGAATGTGGAGATACTGGACACTCAGGCAATCACTGCCCTGAGATGGTTAAGGACATGAACTACATCAACAGCAACAACAACAACTACTACGACAACCGTCCTCAACAAAATCAAGGTTGGAATCAATAGAGGTCTAACTACTTAGGTAATTAACAAGGTAACAATTCTTACAATAATAATAATAATTTTCCATCTCTGAGAGAGTTAGTGTCTAATCTAGGAAAGCTAATGGATAACCTATCTAAGAAATTGGCATCCAATGGTAAAATGCTAGAAAATATAAATAATAGAATGGATAATTTCTCTACTACCATCAAGAATCAAATTAGCTTTAATAAAATGATTAAATATCAGTTAAATCAAATAGCTGCTGCTGTTTCTGCTACTAACCCCGGTATACCATCACAACCGGAAGGATTAGAATATGCAAATCTTGTAGACATGTTTGATACAAGTAACTACAGGAGTAACCCCGCTGCAGAAGTAACTACTGACCTTCTACCGGTCAAGGGAGGCGATCTAGGACGCCCCGTCATCCCGATCTCCATCGGCATGGTGGACTTCCTAGAAGCACTCTGCGGCTTTGGCTCTAGCGTCAACATTATGCCCAGGGTACTCTATGAAAAAATCTTTACATACCCTTTATTAGAAACAACCATGTGTTTGCAGTTTGTAGATTGGACGCTAAGTTTCCTAAAGGGAATATTGAAGAACCTCTGCGTCTGAGTTGGTACCTTGTACGCCCCAGCAGACTTCGTGGTGATAGAGACCGGTAATAATGAGAGGGCACCCGTCATCTTAGGGAGGCCATTCCTAAACACCTCGGGAGCTGTCATCTACGCTCGTGCTGCCAAGATCAGTTTCTACATCACAGAGAGGAAGGAGACGTTTTCCTTCAAGAACAAGACTACACAAATCCCAGAGCAATCTCGACATGAACCAAGGAAGAGGACCAATAGGAGGAATAGGAACAAGCAAGTGTGGACACAGTTAGCTAAGATGGTCACTGTAGTTCATGGAGGTCAAGATCATCGACTTAAGTCTCCGTTCCTGACCAAGAAGGACGACCCAGGTATGCCAAGCATCCATTGCTCCATTGATGGTTACAACTTCTACAAGACACTTTGCGACACCGGATCGGGCGTCAACATAATGGCCCCAGTCACCTATCGGCTCTTGTTCGGAACCATGCCCTTAAAACCGACATACATTCAGCTGCAGATGGCAGATCAGACATTCCGAAAGGTTGATGGTATAGTAACTGATATCCCTGTCAAAATAGATGATCATTTTGTCCATACAGACTTTCAGGTTATTGACATGGGAGAAGACGAGTACGATCCACCCATCATCCTTGGAAGACCGTTCCTCAGGACCGTTAAAGCAATCATCTACATTGGAACTGGAGAAGTCCACATGCACTTCCCCTCTGAGAAGGTATGTCGCTATTTCACTGACCCTAACTATATAGTTGAAGATTCTAAGTATTTCAGGACAAAAAGAAGACGACGCAACCGCAACCAGAGGAGGCAAATCATCAAGGACGGATGGGCAGCTGCAGCCAACTCGACGACGGTGCTGCGGGGAAGCTAGCGAAGCGCTGGGCAGAGTTGCTTGGCTAGAGACACGGAGACACGCGCGCACGAGATTGCCAAATCAACAGCGGCGACGCGGAGACGACGACGCACGCGAGAGGGAGAGAGCCGGGAGTGGAATGACGCTGTCCACGTGACCGGGGACGCCGTGGCGAGCTATAGGATGCGCTGGGGACTGACGAGCGGGACCAACGGTGACGTATGGATGCCATGGGTCCAGACACGTGGCGTCACCGGTGAGCTCCCCTGAACTGACGGCGACTCCATTCAGTTTCTGAACCCGACTAAAACTCGATCTTGCACTGCGATTATCTCCTAATCCACTCGATGATTTTGCTGGCTAATTGCTCTATGCTGGAGAGCTACATGAGTACTCCAACATTGCTTACATGATCAAATTATGATTCGGTCTAGAATTCAAACTGGAAGATGAACAACACACCCTCGAGCAAACTGCAGCGATTCCAGACTTAGAAATTTTTCTAAGTGTTGGAAACAGCACCAAATCTGCCTTGTGGGTCACTTTTGAGCTAGTTGTGTTCATTTTCATGAGATGGCCATAAAACAACTTTTGTTCCCTATAAAATTTGCTACAACGTTTCTGTAGAATGTTTTGACATGCAAACAATTTATAAAACACTTTTTAAAAGCCTAAGTAAAATAGGTTTCTAGGGCCTATTTGTGTAAGTATGACTTAAGTGATTATTTTGGAGAAATGATCAACATGAACATTGTTCCTAAGGTTGAGTTTAGCATAGATAAACTAATTACCAAGGCATAGAGCACAAACACAAGCATGGTACACACCAACACAAGCCTAAGAAGCCTATTTAGGCAACTTAAATCACATTTTGCATAAAATGACATGGCTCAAGGTAGATGATGATCATGATATGCTTGAGTGAAAGATGATGCCCATGTTATGCATGTGATTTATGCAACCATAACACTGGTGTGTTACAGCCCTCCCCCCTTACAAAAATCTTGTCCCGAGATTTGAAAGCTTACTGATTTTCGAAGAATGTTTTGTAAACTTCTTTTAAATAATCCTCTGTTTCCCAAGTGGCATCTTCCTCCCCGTGGTTACTCCACAACACCTTGTTGAATTTAACCACCCGATTACGAGTCACCCTTTCCTTGCGGTCAAGAACCGCTATAGGGCTTTTCTTCATACACCAAGTCAGATTTCAATTTGATATCCCGAACTTCCACTCGTTCCTCCGGAACACGAAGGCATTTCTTCAATTGTGATACGTGGAAGACAGGAAAAATAGCTCAAAGCTCAACTGGTAGTTGAACTTTGTACACCACTTCCCCTTTTCTTTCAATAATCTGATAGGGTCCCACATAACGAGGTGCATGCTTTCGCTTGACTCCGAACCTTTGTACGCCCTTCATTGGAGACACGTTGATATACACATGGTCACCGACTGCAAACTCAATTGGCTTCCTTCTTTTGTTAGCATAACTTTTCTGACGAGCTTGAGCATCTTCCAGATGTTGCTGGATGGTACGGACTTGCTGCTCCACTTCGTTCACGAAATTGATGCCATAATACCTTCGCTCCCCAGATTCTACCCAGTTCAACAGGGTTCGACACTTTCGACCATATAGGGCTTCAAATGGAGCCATCTTGATGCTCTCCTGATAAATATTTTTGTAAGAGAACTCAGCTAATGGCAACCACTTAACCCAAGAACCTTTAGAAGAGAGAGCACATGCCCTCAACATGTCTTCTAGGATTTGGTTGACCCATTCAGTTTGACCTGCTGTTTGGGGATGATATGCTGAACTACGGACTAAGTGAGTACCAATCTGCTCATGTAGACACTCCCAAAAATGGGCAGTGAACTGTAGTCCACGATCTGATATGATAGTTCGAGGCACACCATACTGACGGACAATGTGCTCGAAGTACAACTCCGCATATTGATGTGGACGATAATCAGTTTGAACTGGAATAAAACGAGAAACCTTGGTCAAACGGTCTACAATCACCCAGATAGAGTCGTAACCCTTAACCGAAGTTGGGAGTCCAACGATTAAATCCATGTTGACTTCTTCCCATTTCCAACCAGGAATTGACAAGGGTTGAAGCAAAACAGCTTTCATGTGAACAACCTTTACGCGACAACAATTGTCACAACGAGCGACAAAAGCAGCAATCTCCTTTTTCATCTTTGTCCACCAAAACAGAGGTTTCAGATCCTGATACATCTTGCTGCTACCAGGATGGATAGACAATTTGGATGAATGAGCTTCAGATAAGATCTGATTTCGTAGCTCACGGTCTTTTGGGACCACGAGTCGATCTTTGAACCAATGAATTCCGTTCTCATCGACCCATCAATGCTTGGTTTCTTCTTCTTTCATTTTCCGCTTTATATGGTAAATACCTACATCTGTTTGCTGCAATTCAATGACTCAGTTGCGAAGAGTACTCTCCAGAGAAATCTGGTTGAGCACAAGTGGGTGCATAAGGTATGACAACAATGGATCTTCCACTTGGATTGAGTGACAGTGCGCTTTTCGACTCAAGGCATCCGCAACCACGTTTGCCTTGCCTGGATGATAGTGCACTTGTAGATTATAATCTTTAATCAACTCAAGCCACCTTCGCTGTCGCATGTTCAATTCAGGTTGAGTGAAGATGTACTTGAGGCTCTTATGATCGGTGTAGATTGTAACACCCCAGTGTTATGGTTGCACAACTCATATGCATAGCATAAGCATCATCATCTACTCAAGCATGTCATAATCATCATCTACCTTGAGTCATACCTTTCTATGCAAAAATGTGATTTAAATTGCTTAAATAGGCTCCCTATGCTTATGTTTGAGTGAACCATGCTTGTGTTTGTGCTCTATGCCTTGGTAATTAGGTTATCTATGCTTAACTTAACCTTGGGAAGAATGTTCATGTTGATCACTTCTCCAAAATAATCACTCAAGTCATACTTATACAAATAGGCCCTAGAAACCTCTTTTGCTTAGGCTTTTTAAAAGTGTTTCATAAAATATTTGCATGTCAAAACTTTCTACAGCAAAGTTGTAGCAAATTTTATAAGGAACAAAAGTTCTTTTATGGCCATCTCATGAAAATGATCACATCTAGCTCAAAAGTGACCCACAAGGCAGAATTGGGGCTGTTTCCAACAGTTAGAGAAATTTTCTAAGTCTGGGGACGCTACAGTTTGCTTGATCGATTTTGGGAATCTCATATCTTTCAATCCAGGCCGATTTGGCTTTTGCTCCAATTGACATTGTTGTAGAACTCAGTTGGTACTCCAACTTTGTCAACTACACCATCTCCTAACTGGCTCTGGTTTGGAAGTTAATCATCAACGAAGTTGCTCTGTCAGTCGGTGATCACGAGGTCTGATTCAGAGCTGAGCTCGCCGTAGTGGACGCCCAGCACGACATCTGTCCGCCAGTTGGTGCCCGTACGCCGGTGTTGGCCCTGCTCGTCAGGTCGTCGATGTTGGCATGGACGCCACGGCGCCCCGCACTCACTCAGCGCCCGTCCATTCTCCTCCTTCCTCTCTCTCGCGCTCGCTCTGGCGGAAACGCCGTCGCCATTGCCGCCGAGAGCTTCGCCAGCTCTTCGCGCCCTCGCCTCTGCGTATTGCTTCACCTCCGAGCGCCTCCAAGTTCGCCTCGGGCTCCTCCATCTTCTCCACCCATCGGTTGGACGAGATCTCCCTGAGGTGAGCGGCATTTCGCCAGTTCTTCGTCGTCGGGTTCGCGGCGTCGCGACACCGATTCCGGCGAACCTCGCCGCTGCTCCACCCTTGCTTCCTTTCTTCTCTTTGGGTAGCGTTAGGTTCTGCTTAGGTCTCGGCGTCGGTCCACGCCACGCCATTACGGCTGAAACCTCTCCGTCGCGCGGGGACACGGTCGGCGCACCGCCGACGAGCACCTCGCACGTGAGCAGGCTCACCGGAGCCGTTAGGGTTAGGCGTTCCTACCTCGAAAGCTCCGCCCTGACTCACTGATGCTGTAGCCACCCTTCCCCGATGCTCTACCGGTCAGAGATGGCCGGCGTAAGCCGGGGTAGCTCCGCCGTGCCGCCATGGCCGACGGCGACCCCTCTCCGTAGCCGAAACCCTAGCGCCACCCACCTCCTTCGATGCGGAATCACTCCAGGAGCACGCTGGTGCCCTTGGATCCACCGGAGAAGCTCACCGTCGGCGAGCATTTGCCGCCGAAGGTGTCCTCTGTTCTCGGTGTCACTGACGTGCGGGTCCCGACTGTCAGTGACTCAACGGTCTTCTCCTTCCTTTTATTCAAATCCTGATTTTTGGCTTTCTTGGAAAAATCATATCTCCTGTTTCTGAGATCCAAAAATTGTGAAACCAATTTTGTGATGTTCCTTGAGATGGCTAGTTTTAATAAAAATATAAAATGGACCATGTTTTCTGGGAAAAATATTTATTAGGATTTAATCTTGTTATTCATGAATAAATTCATATCTCTTGTTATACTGCTTATATTGCTATGAAATTTTTATGGTAGTCTCTGTGTGGTGTTAGAAGGCTATGATAAATAGTTCATGATTTTTGGAGTACTGCAGCTTTGATATGTAATTTATGTTTGAGATATGGCTTGCTTTCTTATTTAAATCATATAAAATAATTGGTACTTATGCTGGTGCTCTACCTTGGTAGTAAACTTGTTTATTGTATTCTTAATATGTTAATAATCTGAAATCTGCTGTTTGGCACAATATAAGTCATGTTTTTGAATTTATGAAATAAACACCTTGTCACATATTAAATGCATATCTTGAATTTTATGGTGATGCCTTGATGCTATACTTTTGCTTTTGTAATTTTTGTAGATTTTTCTGAGCACATCTACTAGTATCTTGTAATCATGCTCCTTTCTAGAATTAAATTAATAAATACCTTGTTAATAAATAATTGGAGGTTATTATGTGCTAATCTGGTGACCTCATGTTATACTTGTGTTTATAAGTTATGTGGTTGGTACTGTTTGTATTTTAGTTATGCCATCAAATAATTAAATAAAGGGTTAAAGGCTGTTCTGACAGCAAGGGGGTAATTCAACTTTTACTTAATGATATCTGAGTTTTCTGGAAAACTTGTTTAAATCAAAGTTGTGGTAAACTTTATGGACTAGCTGTGGATTAAATTAGGGAGCAATTGGTCCAGTAGTTTAGAAGTTATGGCTGTTCCAAGTTGGGTTCCAGAAATAGGTGCTCTCTGTTTTTCTGGGACAGAACCTGGAACTTTGTTTAAATGGCTTCTTTAACTTATGAATTCTTCTGTGATGTTCAAAGATGATTTGTAGCCAATTTCATAAGCTTTCCAGAATGTCTTCACCCATGTTTGTTGGATCTGTCTAGCACTAGTTATGATCTGTTTACTGAGCTAATCCTGCTATATGATGCTTGCTGTTATAGGTTATCATGATAGGTTTTGGGCTAAGTCAACTTATTATCTTTTGTGAACTTATTTTAACTTTTGCTCCGTAAATGAGTGTCCAGTGGGTCACTTATGTTATCAAGCATTCATTCTTTTGTATGCACACCTTCTCATTCACCGAGCATGCAATAGGTGCATCGGACGCGACAGCCTCCTTCGATCTGCAAGTGAACCCCGAAGGCCAGGAGGGCAACCCAGAGGTGGAGGTCCAGCAAGTCGGACTCGAGGAGCCCGAAGAAGAAGTTGAGTGCCCGAGTCACGAGCCAGCCTCATTCGTGAAAGGCAAGCCCTGGAGCATCCCAAGTCTCCCTTTACTTTCGAAAGTTTACTTGAATATGTTATATCTATTGATGCATTAAGTATAGGAGTTGTGATGAAACCTTTGCTGCATTTTACTCAATCCTTGTCCAGATAACTCACCACACCTTGGTTATAGAGTTAGGATCGAGTAGCAGCTTAGCCATGCTTAATCGGTAGAAGTCGGGTGATTTCCTGTCACCTGCGCGATATAGGGTTGTGTCGGATCACGGTGGTCTATATGTGCTATCGTGGATGGAACCTGATTAAATTGATTTAAGCCGGGCGGAGTTTTGCAAGGTTGTAGTAACTCCGTCTGTGGCAGCTAAGGACCGACCGTTGTACGTCCTCTTGTCATGTTGAACGCATGCCTAACACTTAGTTGGCCGGATAACTCGTTCTGACCGCGAAGCCGAGTAATATGACTCAGGCCGGAAGGTCGATAAGTATAAAGTGCGCACTACCGGAGGAAGTGCGGTGTGCGGGGGACCATTGGCGTAAGTCCAAAGGCAGGTGAGTTAAAATTCCTGACCTCCCTGGCAGAGTGGTAGCCCTGGGAGTGTGGCGCTTATCGGAACCGCGATTCCGGAGTTGTATCAAAGGTGACCCGTAGGCTCTCCGGCAGGGGAAGCTTGGGTGAGTGATAGGACTAACCCTCCAGCTGGATAGGAATTTGATTCGAATCGCCGTCTCTCCGGGTTAGTGAGAACTTGACAGAGCAGCGGCAAACGTACCAATCACTAAAGAACTTGGTTCATGATAATGATGATAGCAAGGAAGAATATATGACTTACTTGATATGGTTATTAATGCTTGTAATAATCAAGTGAAGTGCTTTAGTATAGGTGCAAATCTAGTGATAGGCTGATGATGAATAAATATGATGCTCTCATAATAATTTAGTTATAATGTAAGCTTTTGGCAAACGTTGAGTCAACCAGCTCTACTTGATATTAGCCTTGCATGATCCTTGGTGTCTTTTATGTGTTTACTAGACGGGTAAGTCTAGCTGAGTACATTCTCGTACTCAGGGTTTATCTCCCACCTGTTGCAGATGACATCTTTTATGACGGTTTCTGCAAGACCTGTCTCCATCCCGCTGGGGATGAGGACTAACCGTTGGGCACGGTTCTCTAACAAACTCGTACCTGTTGCTTTTGGAAGGATGGTGTAGGCTCTGGCAATAACAAGAACTTGTGAAATGAACTTTGGAAAGTGTGTGTAATTATTTTGCTTTCGCTACCTTGGAACATGTGTTGTAACATCTTAATAACTCCGATGTGGTGCCGCTTCGACGGCAATGAATGACTATGTAACATTCGCTGTGTTGTGCTGAATTATTACGATCTTGGTTTGTTGCAAGTTGTTTTGAAGTCCTTCGTGATTTCAATTGACTACCGGGATTATATGGGCTCAAGTTTGGAAACTTGATTGCTTCTCGATCGTTTCTACACTTGAACTCTTATAATTTGGTCGGTTCTGTGACAGCTGGCATCGGATCAAGTTCAGCATTATAAATAAAGCGTTTGTGTATTTAAAAACAAAAGAGTTTTTAAATAAAATGGTGTAAATCAATACTTAAGTTATGCCAGAGGTCGAATCCTCCTTGCCCATATAAGGACTATAGGTGGCTATTTAAGTACTGACTTGGGAGGTTTTATTTTTGCATCTCCGGCAGTACTCAGGTATGGCTGTGTGATGACCGCACTATGCTACCCTGTGGTCTAATGGTAGAGGTAGCCTTCATATGTGAATTAGCCACATATGTCGCTAGATTTAAATTATGCAACGTCGCACCTACGCTCTGGTAAGTGTGAGCTGTGAGAGCATGATCGTCCAAACGGCGGTCTAGGGGAGTGTTCGCGGTGGTTTTCTGGAGTGGTCACATGTCAAAACCATGGAACCACGAAAGAAACTTAATTGGAGAGCATTTAATTTCTCGGGTAGCTGTGGTGTCATTGTTTGTGCATGAAGGGCATGTCCAAGCAATGTGCACTTAGTTTACTGCTTCCTTGAGTAATATATTGGGAACTGTTGGGCTGAAATGAAGTTTTCTGCAGGTACTCTAACAGCGCACGTGTAAATCGCTAGTTATCGTATCGAGAGACGAATGTATGCCACCGTATATCCGTTAGAATATTAATTTTCTAAGTTTGTGAGGACGTACGGTTCGTGCATGCATCATGTCACATTCATACATACATTCTGTCTACTCCTTCCCTTACAATGTTGTCCCTTTTAATTAAATAAATGTTGCTTAAACTAATCCTATTTTACCCAAGGTATTCCTATTCCTTTCCACAGATTGACGCGCCCGCTTCACCCCGTCCCAGTGACACTTTCTTGAGCGAGTTTGGCACTCCTACTTTACTCTGGAGAGTGCTTCAGTCTGTTGGGTATACTGAGCCACCTCAGTATTCTTGGTGGGAGTTGGAGAGGACAGGAGAGTTGCAGTGGTTTGCTGTGCATGGGGTTGTCCCTCCGCTTGGGGGCAAGCCTGCATGGGCAGGGTGGACCTGTAGCTCAGATGGGCAGACTCCTTGGGAAGTAGCTCAGGTTGCAGCCCAGACTATCCTACTCGATATCTGTCACAGGTGTGGCGATGAGCTGACAGGAGGACCAACGGCCTCCATTCCCCGTGCGGACCCAGCAGCAGCGGAGTGGAAACAGGCTGATGGTTGTGCTTTGGTTCGAGGCAGGGGAGAGCGAGCTGAAAGTTCTAGTCTTGCTATGAGTGCTATGATGGCTGTGATCAAGCTGCTCACTCAGCGAGAGGACACCTATGCACAGGTGATGGTGGCTGTTCGCCAGACTCAGGAGATGCAATGGAAGGCTGAAAGGCGTGCTCGGAAGTTTCGCAAGCAAGCTAGACTCCTGGAGCAAGCTCAGAAGGACCGCAATGACTGGGAAGACATTGCGGAGTACCGTAGGCAGCAGTGGGTGAAGGCCATTAGAGAGAGAGATCATAAGCAGGACCAGATGGGTCAGTTAGCTAGAGAAGGACACAGTGCAGGAGCGCTTGGTGCAAATCACTCGTGAGAGGGACACTGCACTCCGCGTGTCAGAGAACAGGCACCGGGCATGGGAGATGCACCGAGTTCAGTCGCTTGAGCGGGAGAACTATCTACAGGATCAGATTGAGGCTGGTCTTGTGGAGATTCACCGTCTCAACAACTTGCTACACCCTATTCCTCGCCCTATACCCGTGTATCTAGAGGTGGGACCTCAGGTGATTGTGGCTGATGATGATGGTATGGAGGTCAATGGACCAGCAGCGGCTGCACCACCTTTGCACGAGGACATGGAGGACGAGGAGCTTGAGCCAGTTAGCGACGAGGATGGAGAGGCGATCTTCGACGCTAACTCAGGCGACGAGCCTAGAGTGTAGTGGGTTGTGGGTAGTGGTTTATAAGGATCTTTTGTAGTATGCCAGTCAGCCGTGGTGCTTTTGTACCCATGTTGTAATCCGAAACCTTGACCTTGACTCATGGCATGTACTGTGATGGTGTAATAACTTTATGGACCCGAGGTGTAATCTTAACATGTTTGTTATGTTATGACGATGTTTTCCGTTGTGGTGCGTATTGTGGATATCTTTGTCATGTGTTGGATTGGTGATGTTGTTTTGTGGAATTGAATTATTGTGCCTTTCTGTAAAGCTATTCTCTCAAATACTTTCAGGCATAAATATAAGTTCTTCTGCAGCAAATCTTGTCATCATCAATGCTCACTGACCGTGTCTTTACAGATGTCTCGTGGCACCCGAGGTGCGGAACAGCGTGCAAACATGAATCCACCCCCTCCTCCTCCACCACCAAATCTAGCTGAGCTGATGTAGATGATGGTGGAAAACCAGAGGATGCTCACTGAAACCATCAATCGGATGGCGAATCAGGGTGGTCGTCATGCACATGAAGGGCCAGCTCCTAATCAGTATAGCAGTTTCAAGGATTTCATGGATACTAAGCCCCCATCTTTCAGAGAGGTGGAAGAACCTCTTCAAGCTGAGGAATGGCTGAACACGGTGGAACAAAAGTTCCGCTTGCCTCGGTTGACCGAGGGTTTGAAGGCGGAGTATGCAGCTCATCAACTGCAAGGCCCAGCAAGCATCTGGTGGAATCAGTACCGAGAAGTGTTTCTAGCCGACACTATGCTTGACTGGAATCTTTTCCGTGAAGCTTTCAAGGGGCATTTCTTTCCTCCTGGTGTCATAGAGATGAAGCATACTGAGTTTATGCAGTTGACTCAGGGCAACAAGACTATGAAGGAGTATTTGCATGCTTTCAATCATTTGTCTAGGTATGCTCCTGAGTTTGTGAACACTGAGGCAAAAAAGATTGCTAGCTTCAAGCGGGGTTTGGGTCCCAAGTTGCTGAAAACTATGGGCCGCACTAAGTGTGCAACTTTCAATGAGTTTGTCAGTGATGCTATTACCCAAGAGAATTACAACACTGTGTACACTGCGACCAAGACTCGCAAGAGGACTTTTGAGGCCGGGGTAGGGTCATCTCAGTCCAAGGCTCCAGTGGCAGCTAAGCCACCGTTCCGTGCTCCAATGCCTAACCAGCGGTATCACCCTTCGGTGAAGAAGAATCAGGCGAAGAAGGGTTTTCACAAAGGGTACTCTATTGCTCTTCATAGGGGCAACACGGGTCCCAACTATGCCAAGACTCCACCTGCCAACCGTCCGTGCTGGAACTGCAACCAAACCAGGCATTGGCAGAGCAACTGTCCTTACCCGCCAAAGAAGGGCAACCATGAGAACGTCCGTCAAGGGCGTGTTCACTACACGACAGTGGAGGCAATCCCTACTGGTGAGGTAGTGATGGCTGGTAAATTTCTGGTTAACCAATGTGATGCACTTGTGCTTTTTGATTCAGGAGCATCGCATTCTTTTGTGAGTTCAGACTTTGTGTCGAAGCATAATCTCAAAGCAAGTACACTTGATAAGGGTAGTTATTGCATTAGTGCTGCTGGGAATGATATTGCTACCAATCAAGTAGTTTTTGGGGCAACTCTGGAAATTGGAGGCCGTCAGTTTCTTGCTGATCTGGTTGTCTTACCCGGTGTGGGCAT
The DNA here is from genome assembly GCF_000003195.3 of Sorghum bicolor. Classification (NCBI taxonomy): domain Eukaryota; kingdom Viridiplantae; phylum Streptophyta; class Magnoliopsida; order Poales; family Poaceae; genus Sorghum; species Sorghum bicolor. The sequence goes on along the minus strand of NC_012876.2, from coordinate 22,243,074 downwards.
AGATGTCATTCTGGGTATGAATTGGATGAGTGGTAACGAAGTTCTTATCGACACCACCACTCGTGTAGTGATGTTGAGAGACCCAAGTACCAGGGAAGCGTTCTTAGAGCAACTTCCTCTAGATATCCATATCCGTAGCACTGTGAATGCAGTTACAGCTAAGGCCATCCAGGATATTCCTGTGGTGTGTGAGTTCCCGAATGTATTTCCTGATGATTTACCTAGGCTTGCTCCAGATCGGGATGTGGAGTTCAAAATTGAGTTGATTCCAGGTACCGCTCCTATCTCTAGAAGACCTTATAGAATGCCACCCAATGAGCTAGCTGAGCTTAAGACCCAACTGAATGAGTTGCTGAAGAAGGGTCTTATCCATCCTAGTTCTTCTCCTTGGGGTTGTCCGGCTATCTTTGTGAAGAAGAAGGATCAATCCTTGCGCATGTGTGTGGACTATCGTCCCCTAAATGCGGTGACCATCAAAAATAAATACCCTCTTCCTCGCATTGATATCTTGTTTGATCAGTTGTCTAAAGCCAAGGTATTCTCCAAGATTGACTTGTGATCTGGGTATCATCAGATCAAGATCCGTCCTGAAGATGTACCTAAGACAGCTTTCTCGACGAGATATGGGTTGTATGAGTATCTCGTCATGTTCTTCGGTCTTACAAATGCACCTGCTCACTTCATGTATCTCATGAATTCGGTGTTCATGGCTGAATTGGACAAGTTTGTCGTGGTCTTCTTTGATGATATCTTGGTATATTCTTGCAATGAAGAGGAGCATGTAGAACATCTGTGTATGGTGTTGTCGCGTTTGCGGGAGCATCAGCTTTACGCAAAATTCAGCAAATGCGAGTTTTGGCTAAAGAAAGTACCTTTCTAGGGCCATGTCTTATCTGATGAAGGCATATCAGTGGATCCAGCTAAGGTGCAAGAAGTGCTGGATTGGAAAGTTCCAACTTCGGTACACGAGGTTCGGAGTTTTCTCGGTCTAGCTGGGTATTATCGCCGATTCATCCTGGAATTTTCAAAAATATCCAAGCCTATGACTCGTCTACTTTAGAAAGATGAGAAGTTTGTGTGGATGCCTGAGTGTGAAGAGGCATTCCACAAGTTGAGGACATTGCTGACATCGGCTCCTGTCCTAGCTCAACCTGATATCGAAAAGCCCTTCGATGTCTTTTGTGACACGTCAGGCATTTGTATGGGCTGCGTGTTGATGCAGGAAGGTCGCGTTATCGTGTATGCCTCACGCCATCTTCGAAAGCATGAGGTCAATTACCCTACTCATGACTTAGAATTGGCAGCAGTTGTTCATGCTTTAAAATCTGGAGGCATTATTTGCTGGGTAATCTGTGCAATATCTACACTGATCATAAGAGCCTCAAGTACATCTTCACTCAACCTGAACTAAACATGCGGCAGCGAAGGTGGCTTGAGTTGATTAAAGATTATAATCTACAAGTGCACTATCATCTGGGCAAGGCAAACGTGGTTGCAGATGGCTTGAGTCGGAAAGCGCACTGCCACTCTATCCAGGTGGAAGATCCGTTGTTGTCATATCTTATGCATCCACTTGTGCTCAACCAGATTTCTCTGGAGAGTACTCTTCGCAATCGAGTCATCGAATTGCAGCAAACAGATGTGGGTATCCATCATATAAAGAGGAAAATGAAAGAGGAAGAAACCAAGCATTTCCGGGTCGATGAGAACGGAATTCTTTGGTTCAAAGATCGACTAGTTGTTCCAAAAGACCGCGAGCTGCAAAATCAGATCTTATCTGAATCTCATTCCTCCAAATTGTCTATTCATCCTGGTAGTAGCAAGATGTACCAGGATTTGAAACCTCTGTTTTGGTGGACAAAGATGAAAAAGGAGATTGCTGCTTTTGTCGCTCGTTGTGACAATTGTTGTCGTGTGAAGGCTGTTCACATGAAAGCTGGGTTACTTCAACCCTTGTCAATTCCTGGTTGGAAATGGGAAGAAGTCAGCATGGATTTCATCATTGGACTCCCAACTTCTGTTAAGGGTTACGACTCCATCTGGGTGATTGTAGATCGTTTGACCAAGGTTGCTCGTTTCATTCCAGTTCGAACTGACTATCGTCCACATCAATATGCGGAGTTGTACTTCGAGCACATTGTTCGTCAGTATGGTGTGCCTCGAACTATCATATCAGATCGTGGACCACAGTTCACTGCTCGTTTTTGGTAGTGTCTGCATGAGCAAATTGGTACTCATTTAGTCCGTAGCTCAGCTTATCATCCCCAAACAGTAGGTCAAACTGAACGTGTTAACCAAATCTTAGAAGATATGTTGAGGGCATGTGCCCTCTCTTCAAAAGGTTCTTGGGTTAAGTGGTTGCCATTTGCTGAGTTCTCCTACAACAATAGTTATCAGGAGAGTATCAAGATGGCTCCATTTGAGGCCCTGTATGGTCGAAAGTGTCGAACCCCGTTGAATTGGGTAGAAGCCGAAGAGCAAAGATATTATGGCATCGATTTTATGAACGAAGTAGAGCAGCAAGTCCATACCATCCAGCAACATCTGGAAGCTGCTCAAGCTCGTCAGAAAAGTTATGCCAACTAAAGAAGGAAGCCGATTGAGTTTTCAGTTGGTGACCATGTGTATATCAAGGTGTCTCCGATGAACGGTGTACAAAGGTTCAGAGTCAAGCGAAAGCTTGCGCCTCGTTATGTGGGACCCTATTGGATTCTTGAAAGGAAAGGGAATGTGGCGTATAAAGTTCGACTACCAGTTGAGCTTCGGGCTATTTTCCCTGTCTTCCACGTATCACAATTGAAAATGTGCCTTCGTGTTCCGGAGGAACGAGTGGAAGTTCGGGATATCAAGTTGAAATCAGACTTGGTGTATGAAGAAAAACCTGTAGCGGTTCTTGACCGCAAGGAAAGGGTGACTCGTAATCGTGTGGTTAAGTTCTACAAGGTGTTGTGGAGTAACCACGGGGAAGAAGATGCCACTTGGGAGACGGAGGATTATTTAAAAGAAGTTTACAAAACCTTCTTCGAAAATCAGTAAGCTTTCAAATCTCGGGACGAGATTTTTGTAAGAGGGGAGGGCTGTAACACCCCAGTGTTATGGTTGCACAACTCATGTGCATAGCATAAGCATCATCATCTACTCAAGCATGTCATAATCATTATCTACCTTGAGTCATACCTTTCTATGCAAAAATGTGATTTAAATTGCTTAAATAGGCTCCCTATGCTTATGTTTGAGTGAACCATGCTTGTGTTTGTGCTCTATGCCTTGGTAATTAGGTTATCTATGCTTAACTTAACCTTGGGAACAATGTTCATGTTGATCACTTCTCCAAAATAATCACTTAAGTCATACTTATACAAATAGGCCCTAGAAACCTCTTTTGATTAGGCTTTTTAAAAGTGTTTCATAAAATGTTTGCATGTCAAAACTTTCTACAGCAAAGTTGTAGCAAATTTTATAAGGAACAAAAGTTGTTTTATGTCCATCACTTGAAAATGAACACATCTAGCTCAAAAGTGACCCACAAGGCAGAATTGGGGCTGTTTCCAACACTTAGAGAAATTTTCTAAGTCTGGGGATGCTACAGTTTGCTTGATTGATATTGGGAATCTCATATCTTTCAATCCAGGCTGATTTGGCGTTTGCTCCAATTGACATTGTTGTAGAACACAGTTGGTACTCCAACTTTGTCAACTACACCATCTCCTAACTTGCTCTGGTTTGGAAGTTAATCATCGACGAAGTTGCTCTGTCAGTCGGTGATCGCGAGGTCTGATTCAGAGCTTAGCTCGCCGTCGTGGACGCCCAGCGCGACATCTGTCTGCCAGTTGGCGCCTGTACGCCGACGTTGGCCCCGCTCATCAGGTCATCGACATTGGCATGGACGCCACGGCGCCCCGCACTCACTCAGCGCCCGTCCATTCTCCTCCTTCCTCTCTCTCGCGCTCGCTCTGGCGGAAACGCCGTCGCCATTGCCGCCGAGAGCTTCGCCAGCTCTTCGCGCCCTCGCCTCTGCATATTGCTTCGCCTCCGAGCGCCTCCAAGTTCGCCTCGAGCTCCTCCATCTTCTCCACCCATCGGTTGGACGAGATCTCCCCGAGGTGAGCGGCATTTCGCCAGTTCTTCATCGTCGGGTTCGCGGCCGTCGCGACACCGATTCTGGCGAACCTCGCCGCTGCTCCACCCTTGCTTCCTTTATTCTCTTTGGGTAGCGTTAGGTTCTGCTTAGGTCTTGGCGTCGGTCCACGCCACGCCATTACGGCTGAAACCTCACCGTCGCGCGGGAACACGGTCGGCGCACCGCCGTGCTCACCGCCGACGAGCACCTCGCACGTGAGCAGGCTCACCGGAGCCGTTGGGGTTAGGCGTTCCTACCTTGAAAGCTCCGCGCTGACTAACTAATGCTGTAGCCACCCTTCCCTGACGCTCTACCGGTCGGAGATGGCCGGCATAAGCCGGGCTAGCTCCGCCGTGCCACCATGGCCGACGGCGACCCCTCTCCGTAGCCGAAACCCTAGCGCCACCTACCTCCTTCGATGCGGAATCACTCCAGGAGCACGCTGGTGCCCTTGGATCCGCCGAAGAAGCTCACCGTCGGCGAGCATTTGCCGGCGAAGGTGTCCTATGTTCTCGGTGTCACTGACGCGCGGGTCCCGACTGTCAGTGACTCAACGGTCTTCTCCTTCCTTTTATTCAAATCCTGATTTTTGGCTTTCTTGCAAAAATCATATCTCCTGTTTCTGAGATCCAAAAATTGTGAAACCAATTTTGTGATGTTCCGTGAGATAGCTAGTTTTTATTAAAAATATAAAATGGACCATGTTTTCTGGGACAATTATTTATTTGGATTTAATCTTGTTATTCATGAATAAATTCATATCTCTTGTTATATTGCTTATATTGCTATGAAATTTTTATGGTAGTCTCTGTGTGGTGTTAGAAGGCTATGATAAATAGTTTATGATTTTTGGAGTACTGCAGCTTTGATATGTAATTTATGTTTGAGATATGGCTTCTTTCTTATTTAAATAATATAAAATAATTGGTACTTATGCTGGTGCTCTACCTTGGTAGTAAACTTGTTTATGGTATTCTTAATATGTAAATAATCTGAAATCTGCTATTTGGCACAATATAAGTCAAGTTTTTGAATTTATGAAATAAACACCTTGTCACATATTAAATGCATATCTTTAATTTGGTATGCGCAATTTGTCTGAAAATTTTATGGTGACGCCTTGATGCTATACTTGTGCTTCTGTAATTTTTGTAGATTTTTCTGAGCACTTCTACTAGTATCTTGTAATCATGCTCCTTTCTAGAATTAAATTAATAAATGCCTTGTTAATAAATAATTGGAGATTATTATGTGCTAATCTGGTGACCTCATGTTATACTTGTGTTTATAAGTCATGTTGTTGGTACTCTTTGTATTTTAGTTATGCCATCAAATAATTAATTAAAGGGTTAAAGGCTGTTCTGGACAGCAAGGGGGTAATTCAACTTTTACTTATTGATATCTGAGTTTTCTGGAAAACTTGTTTAAATCAAAGTTGTGGTAAACTTTATGGACTAGCTGTGGTTTAAATTTGGGAACAATTGGTCCAGTAGTTTAGAAGTTATGGCTGTTCCAAGTTGGGTTCCAGAAATAGGTGCTCTCTGTTTTTCTGGGACAGAACCTGGAACTTTGTTTAAATGGCTTCTTTAACTTATGAATTTTTCTGTGATGTTCAAAGATGATTCGTAGACAATTTCATAAGCTTTCCAGAATGTCTTCACCCATGTTTGTTGGATCTGTTTAGCACTAGTTATGATCTGTTTACTGAGCTAATCCTGCTATATGATGCTTGCTGTTATAGGTTATCATGATAGGTTTTGGGCGAAGCCAACTTATTATCTTGCGTGAACTTATTTTAACTTTTGCTCCGTAAATGAGTGTCCAGGGGGTCACTTATGTTATCAAGCATTCATTCTTTTGTATGCACACCTTCTCATTCACCGAGCATGCAATACGTGCATCGGACGCGACAACCTCCTTCGATCTGCAAGTGAACCCCGAAGGCCAGGAGGGCAACCCGGAGGTGGAGGTCCAGCAAGTCGGACTCGAGGAGCCCGAAGAAGAAGTTGAGTGCCCGAGTCACGAGCCAGCCTCATTCATGAAAGGCAAGCCCCGGAGCATCCCAAGTCTCCCTTTACTTTCGAAAGTTTACTTGAATATGTTATATCTATTGATGCATTAAGTATAGGAGTTGTGATGAAACCTTTGCTGCATTTTACTCAATCCTTGTCCAGATAACTCACCACACCTTGGTTATAGAGTTAGGATCGAGTAGCAGCTTAGCCATGCTTAATCGGTAGAAGTCGGGTGATTTCCTGTCACCTGCGCGATATAGGGTTGTGTCGGATCACGGTGGTCTATATGTGCTATCGTGGATGGAACCTGATCAAATTGATTTAAGCCGGGCGGAGTTTTGCAAGGTTGTAGTAACTCCGTCTGTGGCATCTAAGGACCGACCGTTGTACGTCCTCTTGTCATGTTGAACGCATGCCTAACACTTAGTTGGCCGGATAACTCGTTCCGACCGTGAAGCCGAGTAATATGACTCAGGCCGGAAGGTCGATAAGTATAAAGTGCGCACTACCGGAGGAAGTGCGGTGTGCGGGGGACCATTGGCGTAAGTCCAAAGGCAGGTGAGTTAAAATTCCTGACCTCCCTGGCAGAGTGGTAGCCCTGGGAGTGCGGCGCTTATCGGAACCGCGATTCCAGAGTTGTATCAAAGGTGACCCGTAGGCTCTCCGGCAGGGGAAGCTTGGGTGAGTGATAGGACTAACCCTCCAGCTGGATAGGAATTCGATTCGATTCGCCGTCTCTCCCGGTTAGTGAGAACTTGACAGAGCAGCGGCAAACGTAGCAATCACTAAGGAACTTGGTTCATGATAATGATGATAGCAAGGAAGAATATATGACGAACTTGATATGGTTATTAATGCTTGTAATAATCAAGTGAAGTGCTTTAGTACAGGTGCTAATCTAGTGATAGGCTGATGATGAATAAATATGATGCTCTCATAATAATTTAGTTATAATGTAAGCTTTTGGCAAACGTTGAGTCAACCAGCTCTACTTGATATTAGCCTTGCATGATCCTTGGTGTCTTTTTTGTGTTTACTAGAAGGGTAAGTCTAGCTAAGTACATTCTCGTACTCAGGGTTTATCTCCCACCTGTTGCAGATGACATCTTTTATGACGGTTTCTGCAAGACCTGTCTCCAGCCCGCTGGGGATGAGGACTAACCGTTGGGCACGGTTCTCTAACAAACTCATACCTGTTGCTTTTGGAAGGATGGTGTAGGCTCTGGCAATAACAAGAACTTGTGAAATGAACTTTGGAAAGTGTGTGTGTAATTATTTTACTTCCGCTACCTTGGAACATGTGTTGTAACAACTTAATAACTCTGATGTGGTGCCGCTTCGGCGGCAATGAATGACTATGTAACATTAGCTGTGTTGTGCTGAATTATTAAGATCTTGGTTTGTTGCAAGTTGTTTTGAAGTCCTTCGTGATTTCAATTGACTACCGGGATTATATGGGCTCAACTTTGGAAACTTGATTGCTTGTCGATCGTTTCTACACTTGAACTCTTATAATTTGGTCGGTTCTGTGACATAGATATTGCACAAATTACCCAGCAAATAGTGCCTCCAAATTTTCAAAGCATGAACAACTGCTGCCAATTCTAAGTCATGAGTAGGGTAATTGACCTCATGCTTTCGAAGTTGGCGCGAGGCATACGCGATAACGCGACCTTCCTGCATCAACACGCAGCCTAGACCAATACCCGACGCGTCACAGAAGACATCGAAGGGCTTCTCGATATCAGGTTGAGCTAGGACAGGAGCTGATGTCAGCAATGTCCTCAACTTGTGGAATGCCTCTTCACACTCAGGCGTCCACACAAACTTCGCATCTTTCTAAAGTAGGCGAGTCATAGGCTTGGATATCTTTGAAAACTCTAGAATAAATCGACGATAATACCCAGCCAGATCGAGAAAACTCCGAACCTCGTGCACCGAAGTTGGAACTTTTCAATCCAGCACTTCTTGCACCTTAGCCGGATCCACCGATATGCCTTCTTCAGATAAGACATGGCCCAAGAAAGGTACTTTCTTTAGCCAAAACTCGCATTTGCTGAACTTCGCATAAAGCTAACGCTCACGCAAGCGCGATAACACCACACGCAGATGCTCTGCATGCTCCTCTTCATTGCGATAATATACTAGGATATCATCAATGAAAACCACCACAAACTTGTCCAATTCGGGCATGAACACTGAGTTCATGAGGTACATGAAATGAGCAGGTGCATTCGTAAAACCGAAGGACATGACGAGATACTCATACAACTCATACCTCGTCGAGAAAGGTGTCTTATGTACATCTTCAGGATGGATCTTGATCTGATGGTACCTAGATCGCAAATCAATCTTGGAGAATACTTTAGCTTTAGACAACTGATCAAACAAGATATCAATGCGAGGAAGAGGGTATTTATTCTTGATGGTCACCGCATTCAAGGGACGATAGTCCACACACATGCGCAAGGATTGATCCTTGTTCTTCACAAAGATAGTCGGACAACCCCAAGGAGAAGAACTAGGACGGATAAGACCCTTCTTCAACAACTCATTTAACTGGGTCTTAAGCTCAGCTAGCTCATTTAGTGGCATTCTATAAGGTCTTCTAGAGATAGGAGCGGTACCTGGAATCAATTCAATTTTGAACTCGACATCCCGATCTGGAGGAAGCCCGAGAAAATCATCAGGAAATACATCCGAGAACTCACACACCACCGGAATATCCTAGATGGCCTTAGCTGTAACTACATTCATAGTGCTACGGATATGGATATCTCAAGGAAGTTGCACTAAGAACGCCTCCCTGGTATTCGGGTCTCTCAACATCACTACACGAGTGGTGGTGTCGATAAGAACTCCGTTACCACTCATCCATTTCGTACCCAGAATTACGTCTATACCCACACCAGGTAAAACAACCAGATCAACAAGAAACTGACGGCCTCCAATTTCCAGAGTTGCCCCAAAAACCACTTGATTGGTAGAAATATCATTCCCAGCGACACTATTGCAATAACTACCCTTATCAAGTGTAATTGCCTTGAGATTATGCTTAGACACAAAGTCTGAACTCACAAAAGAATGCGATGCTCCTGAATTGAAAAGCACAAGTGCATCACATTGGTTAACCAGAAACTTACCAGCCGTAACTACCTCACCAGTAGGGATTGCCTCCACAGTTGTGTAGCGAACACGCCCCTGGCGGACGTTCCCTTGGTTGACCTTCTTTGGTGGGTAAGGACAGTTGCTCTGTCAGTGCCCGGTCTGATTGCAGTTCTAGCACGGACGGTTGGCAGGTGGAGTCTTGGCATAGCTGGGACCCGTGTTGCCCCTAGGAAGAGCAATGGAGTAACCCTTGCGGAAACCCGTCTTTGCCTGATTCTTCTTCACAGGAGGGCGATACCGCTGGTTAGGAGTTGGAGCACGGTACGGGGGCTTAGCTGCCACTGGAGCCTTGGACTAAGATGCCCCTGCCCCGACCTCAAAAGCCCTCTTGCGAGTCTTGGTCGCAGTGTACACAGTGTTGTAGTTCTCTTGGGTAAGAGCATCACTGACAAACTCATTGAAAGTTGCACACTTAGTGCGGCCCATGGTTTTCAGCAACTTGGGGCCCAAACCCCGCTTGAAACTAGCAATCTTCTTTGTCTCAGTGTTCACAAACTCAGGAGCATACCTTGACAGGTGATTGAAAGCATGCAAGTACTTCTTCAGAGTTTTGTTGCCCTGAGTCAACTGCATAAACTCGGTATACTTCGTCTCCATGACACCAGGAGGAATGAAATGCCCTTTGAAAGCTTCACGGAAAAGATTCCAGTCAAGCACAGTGTCGGCTGGAAGAGCTTCCTGATACTGATTCCACCAGATGCCTGCTGGCCCTTGCAGTTGGTGAGCTGCATACTCAGCCTTCAAACCCTCGGTCAGCCGAAGTAAGCGGAACTTTTGTTCCACCGTGTTCAGCCATTCCTCTGCTTGAAGGAGTTCTTCAGCCTCCTTGAAAGGTGGGGGCTTAGTATCCATGAAATCCTTGAAACTGCTGTACTGATTAGGAGCTGGCCCTTCATGTGCATTACGACCACCCTGATTTGCCATCCGATTGATGGTCTCAGTGAGCATCCTCTGGTTTTCCACCATCATTTGCATCAGCTCAGCTGGATTTGGTAGTGGAGGAGGAGGGGGTGGGTTCATGTTCGCACGCTGTTCCGCACCTCGAGTGCCACGAGACATCTGTAAGGATACAGTCAGTGAGCATTGATAACGACAAGATTTGCCGTAGAAGAACTTATATTTATGCCTAAAAGTATTTGAAAGAATAACTTTACAAAAAAGGCACAATAATTCAATTCCACAAAACAACATCACCAATCCAACACATGACAGAGACATCCGTAAAATACACAATGCGGAAAATATCGTCATGCAGTCGATCCAAATAAGATTAACAACATTGGGTCCATAAAGTTATTACACCATCACAGTACATGACATGAGTCAAAGGTCAAGGTTCCGGATTACATCATGATTACAAAAGCACCACTGCTAACTGCCGAACTACAAAAGATCTCACATAACAACTACCCACTACTCAGTACACTCCAGGCTCGTCGTCCGAGTCAGCGTCGAAGATCGCCTCTCCATCCTCATCGCTAACTGGCTCAAGCTCCTCGTCCTCCACGTCCTCGTGCAAGGGTGGTGTAGCCGCTGCTGGTCCATCGACCTCCATACCATCGTCATCAGCCACAATCACCTGAGCTCCCTCCTCTGGATACATGGGTACAGGGCGAGGAATAGGGTGTAGCAAGTTGTTGAGACGGTGAATCTCCACAAGACCAGCCTCAATTTGATCCTGCAGATAGTTCTCCCACTCAAGCGACTGAATCCGGTGCATCTCCCATGCCCAGCGCCTGTTCTCCGACACACGGAGTGCAGTATCCCTCTCACAAGTGACCTGCACCAAGCGCTCCTGCACTGTCTCCCTCTCTCTAGCCAACTGACTCATCTGATCCTGCTTATGATCTCTTTCCCTAATGGCCTTCACCCACTGCTGCCTACAGTACTCCGCAATGCCTTCCCAGTCATTGCGGTCCTTCTGAGCTTGCTCCAGGAGCCTAGCTTGCTTGCGAAACTTGTGAGCATGCTTTTCAGCTTTCTGTTGCATATCCTGAGTCTGGCGAACAGCCAGCATCACCTGTGCATAAGTGTCCTCTCGCTGACCGAACAGCTTGAGCACAGCTATCATAGCACTCATAGTAGGACTAGAACTCTCAGCTTGCTCTCCCTTGCCTCGGACCAACGCACAACCATCAGCATGATTCCACTCCGCTGCTGCTGGGTCAGCACGGGGAATGGAGGCCGCTGGTCCTCCTGTCAGCTCATGGCCAAACCTCTGACAGATGTTGAGCAGCATCGCATGGGCTGCAACCTCAGCTGCCTCCCATGGAGTCTGCCCATCTGAGTTGCGGGTCCACCCTGTCCATGCAGGCCTGCCAAATGTGGAGGGACAACTCCCTACACAGCAAACCACTGCAACTCTCCTGTCATATCCACCTCCCACCAAGAATACTGAGGTGGCTCAGTATACCCCACAGACTGTAGCACCCTCCAGAGCAAAGTAGGAGTGCCAAACTCGCTCAAAAAGGTATCACTGGGTTGAGGTGAAGCGGGCACGTCCATCTGTGGAAAGGAATAGGAATACCATGGGTAAGAGAAGATTAATTTTAAGCAACATTTATTTAATTATAAGGGACGACATCGTAAGGGAAGGAGTAGACAGAATGTATGTATGAATGCGACATGATGCATGCAAGAACCGTACGTCCTCACAAACTTAAAAAATTAATATTCTAACGGATATACGGTGGCATACATTCGTCTCTCGATACGATATCTAGAGAATTACACGTGCGCTGTTACAGTACCTGCAGAAAACTTCATTTCAGCCCAACAGTTCCCAATATCACTCAAGAAAGCAGTAAACTAAGTGCACATTGCTTGGATATGCCCAACATGCACAAACAATGACACCACAGCTACCCGAGAAATTAAATGCTCCCCAATTAAGTTTCTTTCGTAGTTCCATGGTTTTGACATGTAACCACTCCAGAAAACCACCGCGAACACTCCCCTAGACCGCCGTTTGGACGATCATGCTCTCACAGCTCACACTTACCAGAGCGTAGGTGCGACATTGCATAATTTCAATCTAGCGACATATGTGGCTAACTCACATATCGAGGCTACCTCTACCAATAGACCACAGGGTAGCATAGTGCGGTCATCACACATCCATTCCTGAGTACTGCCGGAGATGCATAAAATAAAACCACCCAAGTCAGTACTTAAATAGCCACCTATAGTCCTTATATGGGCAAGGAGGATTCGACCACTCGCATAATTTAAGTGTTGATTTTCAAATATTTATTTAAAACTCTTTGTTTTCAAATACACAAACGCTGCATTTATAATGCTGAACTTGCTCCGATGCCAGCTGTCATAGAACCGACCAAATTATAAGAGTTCAAGTGTAGAAACGATCGACCAGCGGTCAGGTTTCCAAACTTGAGCCCATATAATCCCGGTAGTCAACTGAAATCACGAAGGACATCAAACCAACTTGCAATAAACCAAGATCGTAATAGTTCAACATAACACAACGAATGTTACATAGTCATTCATTGCCGTCGAAGCGGCACCACATCGGAGTTACTTAGTTATTACAACCCATGTTTGTAGTAGCGGAAGCAAAATAATTACACACATGTTCCAAAGTTCAGTTCACAAGTTCTTGTTATAGCCAGAGTCGTACACCATCCATCCAAAAGCAGCAGGTATGAGTTTGTTAGAGAACCGTGCCCAACGGTTTAGTCCTCATCCCCAGCGGGATAGAGACAGGTCTTGCAGAAGCCATCGTAAAAGATATCATCTGCAACAGGTGGGAATAAACCCTAAGTACGAGAATGTACTCAGCTAGACTTACCTGTCTAGTAAAACATAAAAGACCCCAAGGATCATGCAGGGCTAATATCAAGTGGAGCTGGTTGACTCAACATTTGACAAAAGCTTAATTTATAACTACAATGTTGTGAGAGCATCATATTAATCATCATCAGCCTACCACTAGATTAGCACCTATACTAAAGCACTTCACTTGATTATTACAAGCAATAATAACCATATCAAATTCATCATATGTTCTTCCTTGCTATCATCATTATCATGAACCAAAGTTCTTTAGTGCATGCTACGTTTGCCGCTGCTCTGTCAAGTTCTCACTAACCGAGAGAGACGGCGATTCGAATCGAATTCCTATCTAGCTGGAGGGGTATTCCTAGCACTCACCCAAGTATCCCCCGTCGGAGAGCCAACGGGTCACCTTTGGTATGACTCAGGAATCGCGGCACCGATCAGCGCTGCACTCCCAGGGCTATCACTCTGCCAGGGAGGTCAGGAATTTTAACTCACCTGCCTTTGGGCTTACGCTAGTGGTCCCCCGCACACCGCACTTCCTCCGGTAGTGCGCACTTTATACTTGCCGGTCTTCTGGCCTGAGTCATACTACTCGACTTCGCGGTAGGAACGAGTTATCCGGCCAACTAAGTGTTAGGCATGCGTTCAACATGACAAGAGGACATACAACGGTCGGTCCTTAGCTGCCACAGATGGAGTAACTACAACCTTGCAAAAGTCCACCTGGCTTAAGTCAATTTAATCAGGTTCCATCCACGATAGCACATATAGTCCATCGTGATCCGACATAACCCTATATCGCGCAGGTGATAGGAAATCACCCGACTTCTACCGATTAAAGCATGGCTAAGCGGCTACTCGCTCCTAACTCTATTAGCAGGTAGTGGTAAGATATCTGGACAAGGATTGAGTAAAATGCAGCAAAGTTTTCATCACAACTCCTATACTTTAATGCATCAATAGGTATAACATATTCAAATAAACTTTCGAAAGTAAAGGGGAGACTTAGGATGCTCCGGGGCTTGCCTTTCACAAATGAGGCTGGCTCGTGGTTTGGGCACTCAATCTCCTATCCGGGCTCCTCGAGTCTGACTTGCTGGACCTCCACCTCCGGGTTGCCTTCCTGGCCTTCGGGGTTCACTTGAAACTCGAAAGAGGCGGTCGCGTCCGGTGCACCTATTGCATGCTCGATGAATAAGAAAGTGTGCATACTAAAGGATGAATGCTTGATAACATAATTAGACTCACTGGACACTCATTTAGTGGGTAAACTTCTAAGTTAACTCACAAAGGGAAACCAATTGACTTAGCAAACTTGGCAAGTCAAACTATAAACAGCAAGCAACACATAACAGAATTAGCTCAGTAAACAGGTCAAAACTATTGCTAGACAGATCCAACAAACATGAGTGAGCACATTCTGGAAAGCTTATGAAATTGTCTACAAATCACCTTTAAACATCACTGCAAGATTCATATATTAAACAAGTAATTTAAACAAAGTTCCAGGTTCTGTCCCAGAAAAACAGAGAACACCTATTTCTGGAACCCAACTTGAAACAGCCATAACATTCAAACTATTGAACCAAAGGATCCCAAAATTAAACCACAACTAGTTCATAAAGTTTAAAACATCTTTGATTTAGACAAGTTTCCCACAAAACCATGTCATCATTAAGCAAAAGTTAGATTACTCCCTTGCTGTCTAGAACAGCTTTTAACCCTTCAATTAATTATTTGAGAACATAGCCAAAGCATAATCATTACTAACCAAAAAGCTTATAAGCACAAGTATATCATAAGATACTCAGAACATCATATGTTAACCCCTAAACATTTACTAACAAGGCATTTATTAATTTACTTCTATAAAGGGACATACTTACAAGATACTAGCAAGAGTGCTCAGAAAAATCTACAAAAATTACAGGAGCACAAACATAGCATCTGGACATCACCATAAAATTTTCAGGGCAATTGCACATGCCAAATTTAAGATAAGCATTTAACATGTGACAAGGTATTTATTTCACAAATTAAGAAACATGGCTTATATAGTGTCAAACAATAGATTTAAGATTATTTACATTCTACTATGACCATAAAGAAGTGTGACACCAAAGTAGAACACCAGCATAAGCATAAATTATTTAATATGATTTAATTAATAAAACAAGCCATATCCCAAACATAAATTACATATCACAGATGCAGTACTCCAAAAATCATGAAATATTTATCATAGCATTCTAACACCACACAGAGACTACCATGAAATTTTCATGGCAACAGGAGGAGTATAACAAGAGATATGAATTTACTCATGAACAACAAGATTAAATCCTAATAAATATTTTTCCCAAAAAACATGGTTCATTTTATATTTTTATTAAAAACTAGCCATCTCAAGGAACACCACAAAATTGGTTTCACAATTTTTGGATCTAAGGAACAAGAGATATGATTTTTGGAAAAAAAAGCTCAACCCTAAATCAACAAAAGGAGAAGAGAGAGAGACTGATAGAGGGACCCCACGAGTCAAAGAACCCCACATGTCAGTGACCCAAGAGCAGAGGCGCGACTTGACCGCCGGAGATCTCGTCGATGGCGAGGTCTCAGCGATGGCCAAGGGCACCATCGTGCTCCCCACTCCATTCCGCGTCGAACGGTACCCGAAACCCTAACTCTACCGAACCCTAGGTACCTCGCCCTCGCGAATGGCGGCACGGCGGTGGTGCGTAGCCGACCGCTGGCGTCTCTGGCCGGAGACAGAGCGGAAGAGAATGCGGACGAGCATCAACATGACCTAGCGGAGCTTTTGGGACAAGAATGAGGAGGAATGGTGGACTACATAACCCTGGCCACGACGCCGGTGACCATGGCGGAGCTCCGGCGAGGTAAGCTCGCGACGGAGAAGGCAATGCGGGCTTACTGAGGCTCGGCAGCTGCAGCCAACTCGACGACGGTGCTGCGGGGAAGCTAGCGGAGCATTGGGTGGAGTTGCTTGGCCGGAGACACGCGCGCGCGAGCTCGCCGAAGCAACGGCGGCGACGCGGAGACGACGACGCACGCGAGAGGGAGAGAGCCGGGAGTGGAATGACGCTGTCCACGCGACCGGGGACGCCGTGGCGAGCTGTAGGACGCGCTGGGGACTGACGAGCGGGACCAACGGCAACGTATGGATGCCACGGGTCTAGACACGCGGCGTCACCGGCGAGCTCCCCTGAACTGACGGCGACTCCATTCAGTTTCTGAACCCGACTGAAACTCGATCTTGCACTACGATTATCTCCTAATCCACTCGATGATTTTGCTGGCTAATTGCTCTATGCTGGAGAGCTACATGAGTACTCCAACATTGCTTACATGATCAAAGTCTGATTCGGTCTAGAATTCAAACTGGAAGATGAACTACACACCCTCGAGCAAACTGCAGCAATTCCAGACTTAGAAAATTTTCTAAGTGTTGGAAACAGCAACAAATCTGCCTTGTGGGTCACGTTTGAGCTAGTTGTGATCATTTTCATGAGATGTCCATAAAACAACTTTTGTTCCCTATAAAATTTGCTACAACTTTGCTGTAGAAAGTATTGACATGCAAACATTTTATGAAACACTTTTTAAAATCCTAAGCAAAATAGGTTTCTAGGGCCTATTTGTGTAAGTATGACTTAAGTGATTATTTTGGAGAAATGATCAACATGAACATTGTTCCTAAGGTTGAGTTTAGCATAGATAAACTAATTACCAAGGCATAGAGCACAAACACAAGCATGGTACACACCAACACAAGCCTAAGAAGCCTATTTAGACAAGTTAAATCACATTTTGCATAAAATGACATGGCTCAAAGTAGATGATGATCATGATATGCTTGAGTGAAAGATGATGCCCATGTGATGCATGTGATTTATGCAACCATAACACTGGTTTGTTACAATTTAGTTTACCATAAATGTGTTTATCGTGACAGAGGAAATCGGGACTGAGAGGGGACAGGGGCTGGGCGCCCGCCCTGTGCGTGGCCCCTCAGTGGGCCCGCTTCCTTGAGCGTGCTTCTAGATGCAGACTTTATTCGAAAAATATATACGTGGCCCAAAAACGTCAGATTAAAAAGGTTGGGCTCTAATTCTCCTTGGGAAGGTAGAAATGGATCACATGTATCTCTTCTAATTCTTTATTGGGCTCTAAAAATAATTTAAGATGTTGACCATTTACCTTGAATAACTTACCTTCATCATTTTGAAGTGTGATAGCTCCATGGGATGATGAATTGATCACCTTGAATGGTCCTTCCCATTTACTCCGGAGTTTTCCATGCCCAAAAAGCTTTACCCTGGAATTAAAAAGTAATACCTTATCTCCTTGTGCGAACTCCTTCTTGATCCTCTTGTCATGCCACCTTTTGACTCTTTCTTTATAGATCTTCGAATTGTGATATGCTTTCTCTTGCCATTCTTCCAATTCTGATAGTTGCATTCTTCTATGATCTCCAGCGACATCTAGGTCCATATTCCATCTCCTTATGGCAAAGTGTGCTTTGAATTCTAGTTCAATTGGTAGGTGGCAAGTCTTCCGGTACACCGATTGGTATGGGGACATTGCAATTGGGGTCTTGTATGCTATCCGGTATGCCCAGAGTGCATCGGGTAACTTGTCCTTCCATGTCGTTCCCATCTCATTAATTGTTTTCTGAAGAATATTCTTGATTTGCTTGTTGGAAGCCTCTGCTTGGCCACTTGTCTAAGGATGGTAGGGGGTAGCGACGTTGTGATGGATTCCATGTTTTGATAGATATTGCTTGAAGCGTTTGTCGATGAAGTTTGCTCCTCCATCATTTATCACTACTCTGGGAACTCCAAATCTTGGAAATATAACTTCTTCAAACATCCTCTTTGAACTGATGTTGTCGGCATGCTTGCAAGGTAATGCCTCTACCCACTTGGAGACGTAGTCAACTACCACCAAGATGAACTCACACTTCTTTGATGGGGGAAATGGACCAATGTAGTCTATTCCGTATACATCAAAGAGCTCAATCTGAAGGTTGTTGGTGAGTGGCATGGCATCTCTTGTGTTTATGTTTCCGTGCCTTTGACATGGCCCGCATCTTCTGATATATTGCTTCGTGTCTTCATACATTGTAGGCCAGTAGAATCCACACTGCCAAATCTTTGAATGTGTACGGAATGCTCCATAATGACCTTCATATGGTGATGAATGACATCTGTCGATGATCTTCCATCCTTCCTCGGTGGTCACACACCTCCTGAGTAAACCATCAGAGCATACTCGGAAGAGGTATGGCTCATCCCATATATGTGAACGACTTTCTTGAATAAGCTTCTTCTTGTTCGCTCCTGGTGGTACATACCCTGAAACCATAAAATTAACAACATCTGCATACCAGGGGTCAGACCTGTTAATCCCGTAGAGCATGTCGTCCCGGAGTGAATCATTGATGGGGGTTTCCTGTGGATTCTTAAAATACATTCTAGACAAGTGATCTGCGACAGAATTTTCTACTCCCTTTTTATCTTTTATTTCTAAGTCAAATTTTTGAAGTAATAAGAACCATCTAATCAGGCAAGGTTTATCATATTTTTTAGTGAGCAGATATTTTAGTGCAGCATGATCAGTGTAAACAATTATTTTAGCTCCAACTAAATAAGATCTAAATTTATCAATGGCAAAGACAACAGCTAGAAGCTCTTTTTCACTGGTTTCATAATTAAGTTGAGCTCCTGTAAAAATTTTACTAGCATAAGCAATTGCATGATGCTTCTTATTTTTAGTTTGTCCCAAAACTGCCCCCACAGCATAATCACTAGCATCACACATAATTTCAAAAGGCAACGAGCAATCAGGGGGTTGAATGATTGGTGCAGAGATGAGTGCATTTTTAATAAATTAAAAGATGTTAGGCATGCATCATCAAATTCGAAAGGAGCATCCTTGGCTAGCAAAAGAGTAAGTGGTCTAGCAATAAATGAAAAATCTTTTATAAATCTGCGATATAAACTAGCATGGCCAAGAAAGCTTCGAATTCCTTTTATATTCACAGGTGGAGGTAGTTGCTCAATTACTTCAATTTTAGCTTTTTCTACCTCAATACCTCTTTCAGATACTAGGTGTCCCAGCACTATTCCTTCCGTAACCATAAAATGACATTTTTCCCAATTAAGGACTAAGTGCTTTTCTTCACATCTTTGCAAAAACCTTGTCTAAGTTTTCAAGACCACTATCAAAAGTTTTTCCATAAACAGAGAAATCATCCATGAAAACTTCCATAATCTCTTCAATCATATCAGAAAATATAGACATCATGCATCTTTGAAAAGAAGATGGTGCATTACATAACCCAAAAGACATTCTACGGTAAGCATAAGTTCCATATGGGCATGTAAAAGTGGTTTTGGTTTGATCATCGGGATGGATCGGGAACTAGTGATACCCTGAATATCCATCTAAGAAACAAAAGAACGAATGGTTTGCTAATCGCTATAGCATCTCATCTATGAAAGGTAAAGGAAAATGATCCTTTTTCGTGGCTTTGTTCAGTTTCCTATAGTCTATGCACATCCGCCACCCTTTGACGGTGCGTTGCGGAATTAGCTCCTTCTTTTCATTCGTAACAACAGTCATGCCTCCCTTTTTAGGCACAACTTGAACTGGGCTCACCCACTCACTGTGCGGCACAGGATATATATTCCCTGCATGTAGCAGTTTTATAACTTCCTTTTTAACTACCTCTCTCATCGCGTTGTTAAGTCTACGTTGGGGCTCTCGAGAAGGTGAAACAGAAGGATCTGTCGGAATACGATGGGTACAAATCGTAGGACTGATTCCTGTAAGATCTTGGAGTGAGTAGTCAAAAATTGAGTGATGTTTCTAAAGAATGGTCATCAATCGCAGAGTTTGCTCCAGGGTGAGTTTATCACTAATGATCACAGGAAACTCTGGATTATTGTTTAGGAAAGCATAGATAAGACCGGGTGGTAAAGTTTTAAGCTTTATGGGAGGTCTAGGCGTTTCTACAAACTCGTCTAAGGGTTCAGGTTCAGATGGTTCAGCTTCTTCTTCTATGAAGAAAGGAGCTTCGTCTTCTAAGTCTTGTTAATAGCTCTAGAGATGCAGCCTTTACCTCCTCCATATGATCAGGCAAAAGATATGACTCGGCCTTATTATTTAAGGAGTGTGAAATTGTTATTGGAAATTTAAAAGTTTTTCCAAAAGAAATGTGTAGCTTTCCAGTATGACCTTCATAAAGGAGTCTTCTAAAAGGTTGTCCTATCAACAGGTCGAAGTCCCATGTATCAAAGATATAGAAGTTTAAATGAACCATGGAGCCTTCTGCCAATAAGGGTAGGACATTAATAATTCCAAGCCTGGGGACAAATTGTCCCAAAGATTCATTTATGACATTTGTTGTGGGGGTTAAGACCAAATTTTTAAATAATTTAAGTGCAAAAGATTCAGACATGATGTTGATCCCCACAACAGGATTATAGAGAGCATCAAATTGATCAGAATCATAAGCACAGCGTATAGTCATAGGAGGTGTGTCCAAACAGATCACATGAGAGGAAAGCTCTGACTCCTCCAACCATTCGCTACTCATGACTGCGATAAGCTCTCTCAATTGATGTTCAGTTTGGAAACAAATGCTAAAATGGCCGTTTTGGGGTCTGTCAATAGAATGGTAGTTTGAAATGTTTCCAAAATCGGCAAAAAGATCAGATTCTATATCCAGCATGAAATCAGGTGGTCAAATTTCTTCCTTTTGTGGCTCAGAACATGGGATAGCTAAAGTAGATGGAGAATTTGGCAGAGTGTCTACTTCAGCTTCATGGGTTTCATCATGAAGGGTATTATCCATCTCAGCTTCTAGGATTCTATCTAGGATCACTCTAGCGTCATCAGTAGGGATGCGAAAGAAAGAACCTCTAGACATTGTGTGTAGCATTTGTTTATGATTTTTCTAAAGACCTCGAGAAAAGTGAAATAAAAGAACAGGGTCTTCAAGATTAAGGTTTGGACCAGATTCTAAAAGATCAGAAAACATTTCCAGGATTTTCCCAAAGTTTCATTATCTTTTTGTTTAAAAGATAGGACTTCGAGTCTAAGGTAGCCGATACGGTCGAGGGAATAAAAATCTAGACAAAAGTTGGCTCGTAAAACTCCCCATTCACCTCGTTGTTGACTTACCTTCTGAATATACAATTGTCTAGCTTCTCCCCTTAAAGAAAAAGGAAAAAGCTTCCAACGTAAAGTTTTATTAGAAATGCCTTCAATGCGAAGACAATCACATGTTTGCTCAAAATCTCTAACATGAAGGTAAGGGTTTTCGTCTTCCTTTCCTGAAAAAGATAGGTTTTGAATCATGGCAATCAACCTAGACCTTAACCTATATTGGGATGTTTGGATAGGCTATGATGACTCCCATGGTAAAAGGTCAGTTTCCGAAGGTGTTGCAAATTGATAGATCGATTTAGAATCTTGGTTTTCCATAAGGTAAGAATAAAGAAAATAAAGAGTATAGGAAGATAAGAAAAGATAAAAGTATAGATACAAGCAAGTAGTAAGACTCAAGGTTATCTCAGCAAATCGTCTTTCTCCCTGGCAATGGCGCGAGAAATGCTTGTTGATATTTGGTAACACAATA
This sequence comes from Sorghum bicolor, assembly GCF_000003195.3. Taxonomy (NCBI): domain Eukaryota; kingdom Viridiplantae; phylum Streptophyta; class Magnoliopsida; order Poales; family Poaceae; genus Sorghum; species Sorghum bicolor. Next base: position 22,221,308 of record NC_012876.2, on the reverse strand, counting down.
AGGAATTGATCCACAAGTGCACGGATATTGGTGAGCACTTCACCTGGGATGTTATCCAGAGTATCATATTTATATTTTTACCACTAGGAGAAAGCGTGCATGTGAATAACCCGGTCTATTACTACTAACCTTTAGGGTACAAAGAATGGGACTCGATGTGAGTGATGTATAGAGAAGACTACGACCGTAATCTCGTTCTACCCTTGGTAAGGATGATCTACTGTTCTGTTGGGGAGGCTCACAAAATCTAGACACCACAGAGGATGTTCAGCCCGCAGCTATAAACCCTATCGATCCTACTAACGGGATATGGGCTACAAAGGTAACTTGGAAATGTCACGTTCCTCGCTACTACAACGGTCCAGCTAGTTAGGGGATATCTATGAGTATCCTAGCCCAAACACCATGTTTACGCTAGAGATGATTACTCTAAAGTTTACGCGAAGAGATCAAAGTAACTCATAAACCAAAGTACAATAAAATATGAACTTACTAGAATTTAGAAGTCGAAATACTGAAGAATCCTAAGAGCAAGCCTCGAGTTAGAAGACTTGATCCCGCAGGTACAACCTCGGAGTAGACACCGACAGGCCGGCCTTCCTCTGATCTACACCTCCACTCTATCTCTATCAATCTAGTAGAACTAGTCTACTCTCACATTGGATGCTAAGATCTAAGTCTATGTAGAGGAAAGGTTATCCTTCGAGGGCACCTCTCAACTCTATAATGAACTTGTTCTCCTCCAGGGGCAAGGGGGTCTGCTAATATCATCATGATGGAAAAGATTGTACCCTAGCCATTTGTGAAACATCCTAAGAGTGGGGTGTTCCATGTCGCTGGTCCGGGCTTGACTATAAAACTCATCTCTATATATCTCTCTCCAAAACTGGTGCCTCTCAAAATTAGGCAAATCGGAGTCAATGTCCAAGATGCATCTTGAAGAAAAACCGAGATGGTCGCTCAGTTATCTCCAAGACAACATAATGTCCTGTTTGAATATCCAAAAAGCGATTCCCCATTCATAATATTGCAAAGTGCAAAGAAATTCAATGGTGAGGAGACTGGAACCCAGCTCAGTTATGTCCCAAAAATTTGTCCATCCCACCATCTGGAAAATCAAGTCAAATTCAGTATCCATACCTGTTTCTTGTAGCAGGATAGGATCAAGAGTGGGGGTGTGAATGAAATCCTTGTTCTTTAGCTGCTGGAAAACTTCTTCTCCCTGCGGGTCTTCAGTCCAAGGTCTCCTATCTTGAGGAGGACCTTGACTCGCGGATCCGATGAAGATGACGGAGCTTGCGGGGGCGTCGGGTCAACGCTCATCTCTGACTGGTGCGATGAGTGTCGGGATGAGCTCCTTGTACTAATGTTCTTGAGGACCTTCCATGCGTTCTGCACTTTCTTGAACATCCTGCAGACAAAAGTTGACACAAACACAACTAATGGAAAATGTGAGAGAAAAAATGTTAGTGGTGATCTGCCCGAAATGTTAGTAGTTCAGGGGTTAGTCGTCAAGACAAGTTTTTATTTTGGCAGCACCTCCCCCTAAACAACTTTCAATTCCTCTTTGGATAGTGGGATCACTACTTACTAATGAACCTTGCTCTCTTACTCCAGGGCTACCAAACTCTCTTTCACTCTTCTCTTCCCCTCTACTCTCCTTCTCTCTTCACCACAAGAGCTCCTTCTCTGGAAACTGAAACTTGGATGGTTTTCTGGAATGCTTGTGTGAAGAAGTTGGAGGCAGGAAGTGGCTTTTTATAGGCTGAAGGAAGGACAGGGTGGGCGCCCTCTGTAGGTGGGCGGGCGCCCACCTTTGGTGGCCATCCTGGCTGCTTTTTCTCCACTCCCTCCGTTGCTTAGCTCTTACGTAGAATAATGTTGAGTGGTTGGTGGTTGGATGGTGGAAAAATGCTCGTGAGTGGAAACATGTTGGTGGATCACAAGATGTGGTGTATGACATGTGGGACCCAAGGAGTGTGGGTCATACTTCTAGAAGGTTGCTATAACTAAATATAATGCAGGAAAATCTATGAGAATTGAAACTTATTGAAATGATAATGGAAAATTTTTTTTTGTGTCTCCACAATAATTTGTAAATATGGGTTGTCACACACCATAAATATTATTTATATGGAGCTTTTGATTATTATAATAATGCTATGGATAATGCAGGAATTAAATATGAGAGAATTAATGATGCGGATAAATACCGATTTACCTCCCGGCGAGGGTTTGGGATTTTTGGGACCCCAAGCTGGACCTCCAAATCCTTTAATCTTCTGAGTTACCTTCCTCTGGAGATGGTGTCTCTAGTGGTTCTTCTTCATGAACTTCCTTCACTGTAGAGTCTCTCTCTGGTCTGGGCTTGAATGTGAAGTGTTCTTCTTGTCCGTTTATGTTGAACTTGATTTCTCCCTTTCCAACATCAATGTGGGCATTGGCAGTGCTCAGAAATGGCCTTCCAATTATGATAGACACTTTTGAGTCGGGATTCATGTCTAGTACCACGAAGTCTACAAGCACAAGGAAATCTCTAATCTTGACTGGGACGTTTTCAGCGATGCCTATCGGGTGTCGACCTGATTGATCTGCTAGTTGCAGGCACATTGATGTTGGTTCTAGGGCCGTATGCTCAAGCTTTTTGTAGACTCATGCTGGCATCACACTGACACTTGCTCCGAGGTCACAAAGTGCATTGCTGAAGTGTTGGTTTCCGATTGAGCAATCAATGGTGGGACATCCGCGATCCTTCTTCTTCCTTGGTGGTTTATTGAGGATGGCCGCACTACATTCTTCTGTCAGCTTGATAACCTCAGTGGTGGGCAGTGGTTTCTTCTTGTTAAGAATATCTCTGATGTACTTTGCATATGTGGGTACCTGTATGGTATCAAGCAGAGGTATGTTGACATATAACTTCTTAATGACCTCTAGAAACTTACCAAACTGCTCATCCAACTACAGTCCTCTGTTTCTTATGGGAAATGGCAAATAGTAGATGTCGTAAAAATCTTTCCTCATTTCTCCAGTACTTGGTGGTTGTAGCAGATCTTCTGCTTCAACTGGGCTTTCTTCTATCACTGCTGGTTGCACTGGTGCTGATGTTCTCTGTTTCTCTTTTTGGTATGGGCGATCCCTGGTGGCTTTGCCTCCTCTAGTATTTATGTTCTTTACCTGCTCAATGTTAGTTGCAACAGGCAATGCAGGAGCTAGCTTTTTCAATTTAAGCTCTACCCTTTTATTGAGAGTGTTTTGCTCATCAAAGGCAGTTAATAGAAAATCCATTTTGTTGTGTATATCTTTTAGAGATGATCCATTTGTATCTAGCCTTTGTTTAACTTCATCATTAGTTTTGGTTTGTTGAGCAATTATCTCTTTTAATGAAAGTTGCTTTAAAGTGTTACCTGAATTGATACCTTTGCTATTGGGTTGACTCGAAGTAGGTTGATATTTGTATGCTGTCTCAATGGCCCTTTGATCTTTTTTGAACTTGGCAATCTGGTCAATCCAATGGAGCAAATTTTCCATCTTGGTTGATAATGCATTTACTTCTTCTGGTATTTCTTCAGTTTGATGACATTCTTGAGCTTTATCTTGGAACCAGCTTTGGTTTTTTGCTATCTTATCCAAAAGTATCTCTGCTTTTCCAATGGTAAGCTCCAAGAATTTTCCTTTAGCAGATGCATCTAGGCACTCACGAGCCTTCTAGGTTAATCCATGGTAGAAGGTCTGCATAAGTAACCATCTGGCCATTCCATGGTGAGGACAATCTGATATGTATCCTTGAAAATGCTCCCATACTTCTGGAATGGTTTCTGTCTTCTACTGTTGGAAATTGATAATATTTCCTCTTAAGGCAGTTGTTTTGCCTATAGGGAAAAACTTTGATAGAAAGGCATCTGACAAGTTCGTCCAATTGTTGATGTTATCTTGATGAGTGTAGAACTACTTCCTTGCTTTCCCTTCTAGTGAGAATGGAAAGAGGCGAAGCAGTATGATGTCTTTGTTGACTCCGTTGATGTGGATTGTGCTTCCAATCTCTAAGAAGGTCTGCAAGTGTGTACTAGCATCTTCATGTGCCTTTTCGCTGAATTGTGTAGCTTGCACCAATTTGATGAGGCTTGACTTGAGCTCAAACTCGGGTGCTCCTTCTTCTACTACAAATTTTGGACCAGTTGGAATGTTCTCAAGGCTTGGAGCAGAGAATTCTCGTAGGGTCTTCTGTGCCATAGCTTCAACAATTGGTGGCTAGCTTCTTCTTTCTTTCTTGATTGCTTTGGTTCTGATGATGAAGAGTTGAATGTACCAAAGTCAATCCTGATATACCCTGTATATAAATATAAACATAGAAAAACAACAGGGTGAACCTGCCAAAGCAGAGGTGCCTTGTTATGATTTCTCACTTAGTAGCTATTTTATGCAACTATTTCTCCATAGTCTAGTCTAATATTTTATGTGAATAACCTTAACTGACTTCCTGACTTTCCTTACCATTCCCCGGCAACGGCGCCAGAAATGCTTGTTTACACTTACTAACACCAATTAGATACTAGGTTGTCATCCCCAGCATGGTGCCAGAGTGTACAAAGGTATTTATGAATGTAAAGGCTATGTAAAAAATAATATATTCTATCCGCAAGCGCACAGATAAAATACCTCATTGTAGCATTTCACCAGGAAAGTATTCTGGGTATAGTTATTTATAATTTTGCTTAAGAGAACGGTGGAGGTAAATAAAATCTATCAAGGCATATACTAGAGATAAACTTGCAAGAACATGATTACTAATGAGAAACTCGTCACACAGTCACTTGCTTTGGCAGGGGGTAAGCCATAATAATAATGTTAATGAAATATACGCTCATGGGTAAATAACACAACGATTAGAAAATAGACTACTCCTCATATTTGTAATGTGGCGTAGTTAGAGAATGAATTCTGAGTTATCTACTATCTACTAAGTGTTGACGGTCCTTAAGTACTAAAATTAATAATCAAATAAACATGAAAAAGGATCAATATGAAACAAACATCTACAATTAGGGTTTTATCTGACAGAATTCCACGAGCTTTGGTGTTTATCTATTTCTGCAGGGGGTTATCAGAGAATATGGAGAGAAGGCCCACATGTCATGTTTACAACGAGATAATTATGTGCCGCGCAATTTTCCTGAATCTAGAAGAGTCCAGAAGCCACGGGAACAAACGAGAGCACGATCGGGCTTGGGGGTAGGGCGGCCGCCCACCCCCCTTGGGTGCCCGCCCAGGATAGAAGTTGGATCAGGACTCTGCTTCAGGACTACGCTCCACCGACCTAAAGGATCAATCTAAACCACACAATCAATGTCGGTTTGATCTGACGGCCCACATTCACTTGAAAAGACTATATAACCAAGCACTAGTACAAAAATCGTTTTTCCTGGCACGTTGTTTTTTTTTCACTGGCGGTTCACAATATCATGGCGCTAGTAGAAAAATTTTAGAGGGCCCAACAAGAAAACCGCCTGTGTAAACACGTTTACACAGGCGGTCTTCTTAATTACACCGCCTGTGTAAACTTCACATTTACACAGGCGGCTTACAATACAAACCGCCTGTGTAAATACCATTAACACAGGCGGCGGATTTACGACAACCGCCTGTGTAAATGTGTCTTTTTACACAGGCGGTTTTTATAGAGGACTGCCTGTGCTAATGTATTTACATAGGCGGCCCTCTTTATGAGCCGCCTGTGCTAAGTATGCTATAAATACCCTTCGTCCACCTCCAGGCAAGAACAGTTACTTCCGTGAGCTCACGGACCAGGCGGACCAGACGATTCCAGTTTCCAAGGGGGGAGGTTTTGATCCTTATTTCTTTGGTGAGAAACTTCCAAAAGGTTAGTTGGAGCCCTTGATGCTATTTTTTTAGTGATTCTTTGGTTCAATTCTCTTGTATTGGAGGTGCTCTAGATCTGGAGTTCATGAAGCATTCTTGCTTAGGGTTAGGGTTCATAGGGCAAGAGAGAGAGTTTTAGCTAAATTTTTATGTAAATTCATAGTAAATTGTAGAAATTAAAAAAATAGAAAATAAATACTTTTTAGAATTCTTGTGAGTAGATCTATACAATAGAGTAATGATGAGGACATTTTGAAGTTTATAATTTTGATTCAGTTTTAACTTTTCTTTTTTCAGATGAATTAGACATTATAAACTCAAACATTAAAATGTTGAAAATCATAAAATGGCAAATAAATACTTTTTCAAATCTTTGTGCATAAATACTTCATAGAAATCCTTGAATTATTCCTAAATTTTATACAATTATTTCTTATATTTATGAAAATGAGCTTCAACAATTATTTAAATTCCATAAATTGTAAACTCTGTAAGGGGTAGGTTTTCATCTCTGTTTGGTAGAAGGAGGTTAGTATCTTAGTTAAATCTGTTTTCGGGAGTTATATTAGTTTTGTTTTTAGATTGACCTACATTAATTGTTCTTAACTAATTACAGCTAAATATGGAGAGGTCATTATGGATGTACAACTTATCAAGATTGGACACATCATATGTAGTGGAGGTCCAAAAATTTATTGATGTTGCAAAGATACATGCTCGTAGAACAAAGGCGAAGCACATATGTTGTCCATGCGCAGACTGCAAAAATATTTTTGTATTTGACAATGTAGAAGCAATTACTTCCCATCTGGTTTGTAGAGGATTTATGGAGGACTACTTGATTTTGACAAAACATGGTGAGGGTAGTTTTGCACCTTATATGCGGACAACAGACAACACTGCAACTAAGATCAATGTGGAGGATCAAATGCCACCTCTCAATGAATTTCATGTTATGCCAGATGTCAATGAAACTCATACGTCTGATGTCAATGAAACTCAGCATGCTAACACAGATGTCGTAGAAGATGCAGATTTCTTAGAGGCAATAATGAACCGTTGTGCAGATCCATCAATATTTTTCATGAAGGGAATGGAAGCATTGAAGAAGGCAGCAGAGGACACTTTGTACGACGAGTCGAATGGTTGTACCAAAGAGTGGTCGACATTACGTGCTGTTCTTCAGTTTTTGACGATGAAGGCTAGACATGGTTGGTCCGATGCTAGCTTCAATGATTTCTTGCGTGTACTTGGAGACCTTCTTCCTAAGGAGAACAAAGTGCCTGCTAACACATACTATGCAAAGAAGCTAGTCAGTCCACTTACGATAGGTGTTGAGAAGATCCACGCATGTGGAAATCATTGTATTCTATATCGGGGTGATCAATTTAAAGACTTAGATAGTTGTCCAAACTGTGGTGTCAGTAGATACAAGACAAACAAAGATTATCGGGAGGAAGAGAATCTAGCCTCTGTTTCTACAGGGAGGAAGCGAAAGAAGACCCAAACAAAGACTCAACAAGACAAACGCTCGAAGCCTAGTAGCAATGAAGAAGTGGACTATTATGCATTGAGAAGAATTCCTGCTTTGGTGATATGGTATCTCCCCGTGGTTGATCGTTTGAGGTGTTTGTTTGCAAACCCTGAAGACGCTGAACTTATGACCTGCCATGCTTCGGATGAAAGGAAAGATGATGGAAAGTTACGACATCCAGCCGATGCAAAGCAATGGAAAGATTTCGATAAGAAATATCCAGACTTTGCTGACAATCCACAGAATGTAAGGTTTGCACTGAGTACTGATGGAATGAATCCATTTGGTGAAAGGAGCAGCACGCACAGCACATGGCCGGTGATCCTGACAATATACAACCTTCCTTCATGGTTGTGTCAAAAGAGAAAATATCTTTTACTAACCATTCTTATTTCTGGACCTACACAACCTGGAGTTGATATGGATGTATTTCTAGAGCCCTTAATGCAAGACATGCAAACACTATGGGAAGTAGGTGTGGACATGATCAATGCATTCCGCAAAGAGACATTCACACTGAGAGCAATTATTATTGTCACAATTAATGATTACCCTGCTCTCTTCTCATTATCAGGCCAGTTCAAGGGAAAGGTTGGTTGTGTAGAGTGCATAGATGGAACATGGCACGTGTCTCTTCCTGCATCTAACAAGATAGTGTACATGAGGCACAGAAGATGGCTATCGGCAGGCCATAAGTACCGCTTACAAAAGATGAATAAGTACTTCGACAATATTGATGAATCAAAATCTACTGCTCCATCAGGTTGTAGTAAAGGGCATAGAGTGTACAAGATAGTTGAGAATGTGAAGTTTGTTTTTGGAAAGAAGACCAAAGATGGGAAACCAAGAAAGGTTGTCAAGGCAAATGAAGGGGCCACATTCAAGAAGAAGTCCATTTTCTTCAAGTACTTATCGTACTGGAAAGACTTGGACGTACGACATGCGATCGATGGTATGCATGTTCAGAAGAATGTGTTTGAAAGTGTAATTGGAACCTTGTTAGACATAAAGAGCAAGACAAAGGAAGGTCTCAATTCACGTTTGGACATGCAACATTTAAAGATCAGAAAAGAACTTCACCCTGTACTCCTAGAGAATGGGAAGTACCACCTACCGGCAGCAAGCTACAACCTGAACAGAGAGGAGAAACATGCAATGTGTGTGTGGTTGAAGAATTTAAAAGTTCCATCTGGTTTCTGCTCCAACATAAGAAGTCTTGTGTCAATGAAAGACCTTACATTCACCAACTACAACTCACATGATTGACATGTCATGCTGACCACTTTTCTTCCTATCGCCATCAGGGCTATAAATCCAGTGTTCTTAAAGATGGCAATCACACGGTTGTGCTACTTCTTTAATAAGATATCTGAGAAGGTAATTGTCCGTGATGAGTTAGAGTCCCTACAAAAATTTGCTGCAGAGACATTGAGCCAGTTGGAGATGTGCTTTCCCCCATCGTTCTTTGATATAATTGTACACCTTGTTGTTCATTTGGTACCTCAAATAGAGGCATTAGGTCCCATGTATTTCCATGAAATGTGGACGTATGAGCGTTTCATGTCAATATTGAATGGCTATATGTCAAATCGTGCTCATCCGGAGGGTTCCATGATAGAGGCGTACACTACAGAAGAGGCCATTGAGTCTGGAGGACCATTATGTAATAATCTCCTAAAAGACCAGGTATCAATTGGTTTGCCTCCATTGCGACATGAGGGAAGGCTTGATGGACGCGGGAGAATGGGACGGAAATCATTCATCCCACCAGATTACAACATAGTCCTAGAGGCACATTATAGCATACTACAACAACTCATAATAATGGACCCATTCATTGAGCAGCACATGAAAGAGCTTCGTGAGAAGAATCCAGGATGCACAAATGATTGGGTACACAAGGAACACAAGCGTCAGTTCACCACATGGTTAAAGGATTTGGACATGACAGAGGAATCAGAAACCATTAAGATGTTAGCATCTGGACCATCAAGCCAGGTCACATCATGGCAGAGCTATGACATTAGTGGCTTTTCATTTTCCACCAGCTATAGGGACACCAAGAGCATGGGACAAAATAGTGGTGTTCGATGCGAGGCTATAGATGATGCAACTGGTGAAACAACTACATACTTTGGGTTCATTGATGACATATGGGAGGTAGAATATGGTCCACTCCTGCAGATTCCAGTGTTCCGATGCCGATGGGTTCAAGATAAACATGTCAGTGTGGATAACTATGGCCAGAGAGTTCTTGACCTAAGTAAAGTAGGTTATAAAGATGATCCGTGGATACATGCTAACCGTGCCGCACAAGTCTTCTATGTGGATCAAATCCTTTCTAAGGATGAAAAGAAAAATAGCCACAAGCCAAAGCATATAGCTATTCCTGGAAAGCAACAAATTATAGGAGTTGATGGTGTAATGGATTTGGAGGATGTTAACCAATTCAGCGAGATGTCTCTTTTTACAAACTTTCAAGAAAACATAAAAAATATTGAGAAAAGTATCCCACAATCCTCCTTGCCATGGGTGCGCTACGATGGACAAGGAAGGACTGTAGCACGCTAGATTCTATAAGTTGTCATTACTCATGTAACTCATGTATCACTTATCATTTGTACCTTATGCTACTATTTCTTATTAAGCAACATGTTTACATTTTCTATTTGTTTTATACCTTATGCTATTTTATAATATTTGTACAATTTATTACATATTATTTAATGTTTGAAACAACATAATTAACAAACCATTAATCACTAAGTAAATTAATTAACAAAGCACTCCTTTTCTATTTTATAATATTTGCACAATTTATTACAGATTATTTAATTTTTGAAACAACATAATTAACAAACCATTAATCACTAAGTAAATTAATTAACAAAGCACTCCTTTTTTATTTTATAATATTTGCACAATTTATTACAGATTATTTAATTTTTGAAACAACATAATTAACAAACCATTAATCACTAAGTAAATTAATTAACAAAGCACTCCTTTTCTATTTTATAACATTTGTACAATTTATTACATATTATTTAATTTTTGAAACAACATAATTAACAAACCATTAATCACTAAGTAAATTAATTAACAAAGCACTCCTTTTCTATTTTATAATATTTGTACAATTTATTACATATTATTTAATTTTTGAAACAACATAATTAACAAACCATTAATCACTAAGTAAATTAATTAACAAAGCACTCCTTTTCTATTTTATAATATTTGCACAATTTATTACATATTATTTAATTTTTGAAACAACATAATTAACAAACCATTAATCACTAAGTAAATTAATTAACAAAGCACTCCTTTTCTATTTTATAATATTTGTACAATTTATTACATATTATTTAATTTTGAAACAACATAATTAACAAACCATTAATCACTAAGTAAATTAATTAACAAAGCACTCCTTTTCTATTTTATAATATTTGTACAATTTATTACATATTATTTAATTTTTGAAACAACATAATGAACAAACCATTAATCACTAAGTAAATTAATTAACAAAGCACTCCTTTTCTATTTTATAATATTTGTACAATTTATTACATATTATTTAATTTTTGAAACAACATAATTAACAAACCATTAATCACTAAGTAAATTAATTAACAAAGCACTCATTTTCTATTTTATAATATTTGGACAATTTATTACAAATTATTTAATTTTTGAAACAACATAATTAACAAACCATTAATCACTAAGTAAATTAATTAACAAAGCACTCCTTTTTTTATAATATTTGCACAATTTATTACAGATTATTTAATTTTTGAAACAACATAATTAACAAACCATTAATCACTAAGTAAATTAATTAACAAAGCACTCCTTTTCTATTTTATAATATTTGCACAATTTATTACAGATTATTTAATTTTTGAAACAACATAATTAACAAACCATTAATCAATTAGTACAGGCGGCCCTCAATGTCAGCCGCCTGTACTAATGTATTAGTACAGGCGGCCCACAAAGTCAGCCGCCTGTACTAATGTATTAGTACATGCGGCTCCTCTTGACGTCCGCCTGTAGAAATGATTAGTACAGGCGGACGTCAAGAGGAGCCGCATGTACTAATACATTAGTACAGGCGGCTGACTTTGTGGGCCGCCTGTACTAATACATTAGTACAGGCGGCTGACATTGAGGGCCGCCTGTACTAATTGATTAATGGTTTGTTAATTATGTTGTTTCAAAAATTAAATAATCTGTAATAAATTGTGCAAATATTATAAAATAGAAAAGGAGTGCTTTGATAATTAATTTACTTAGTGATTAATGGTTTG